>NC_071121.1:13642678-13949285 GCF_024256425.1 Clarias gariepinus
TTGCTCATATGGAACAATCTGATCTTTATAATATATACTTTTTTCATTACATTTTTTTAAATTAATTTCCATTTTCTTTCATTTCAACTGTAAAAGCATTATACAAATAAAATGAACATTTAAATTAAATTAAATTAAAATAGGGCACTGCATGTCGGGTACACACCTATACATCCAATAGAAAGCCATTACTGAATATAGAGAAAATGCTATTTGGTAACTATACATACTTACCTAGACAATAGAAAAAAAGGCCTTACTCAGGCTTTAGTGCATTAATAGTTGGATGTCAATGATAAAATCTGTGAACTAAGTAGTTTAGGCTGTAATACAGCATGCAAGCAATTGCATTTAGCAAGTCCAGACACTTTGTTGTTATACAGTGGCGCCCCCTGGTGTATAAAACTTGCAAATGTAACATTTACACATTGTTTAAAATATCACAACTGGGTCCAGCTTTATTTTAGACATAGAGTTTTTTTTTTATCCATGTCACAGATATTTTTTAAAAGTGATCTCAGATCAGTAGCACAATATGGCATAAAGGGTGGACTGGAAAATTTGTTTCAAATATTTGTATGCAAAATGCAGTATTGTACAAAATGTACTAAAGTACGTACTACAGCTGAACATCACAGTCATAACGGATGTAAGCTTTCCCCAAACTGATGCCACAAATTGGAATGGGATCATCAGCAAGCACATATCATGTACAACATTGTTGCTCAACCAACAATGTCTTTCTCTAAGATTTGTTCGGTTTTTAAATGTCACCTACTTTCGAATTCATTTTTAGTGACTTTATCCAGGTAAGGCTTAGCAAGTTGTGCCAGGTTGTGCTGGGCGGGAGGCAACCAAGATCCATGATGAGAACTTAGGGGACAAAATAATAAATCAATATACTAAAAGACAAAAACGTATTAGTCTATAAAAACATGCAGTCACAGAGAATATGCAATCAATATTAACCTAATACAATGGAACCTTGGATTATGAGCATAATTCATTCTGGAAGTGGGCCTGTATTCCAAAACACTTGTAAACCAAATTTTATTTTCCCATAAGAAATAATGAAAACTAAAATTATTCGTTCCACAGCCCAAAAAACTAAAATCCATAAAAGTAATTAATGAAAAATATTAAGTAAAAATGAAAAAAAAAATTACCTGCACTTTACCTTTAAAAAAAAGTAAAAAATAAATCATAAGTGTTACAGTTCAGCAGGCGCTGTGTGTGTTTGGGACTGTCGGTATGTGTGTGCACACGCGTAATTTGACACCATGCTGGTTTACAAACACACACACACACACACACACACACACACACACTAAAGGCAAGAGAGAGAGAGTGTGTGAACCAGCACGGTGGCTAATTACGCCCGCGCACACAATAGGATGAGGGAGAAAATGGACTTTTAACCTTCTAATGAGACTTTCTTTTGCTTTACACACGCGCACATACATGTGTTATAAGAAACAGTACATGTGTGCTGTACACACGCGCTTACAAACTCAAAATAAAATGTTTTTTTTACACACACGCGCGTGGTCACAGTGTTACAGTAAACAGCACACGCGTGCACAAATGTTGATTATACCAGTAAGAGATGCGCACTAAGACAGAACAGGGAAGACGATTACCCACAATTCCATAGGGCAAGAGAGAGAAAAAAACATTGGCTCAGTTGTGATCACGTGACGCTCGGCGCATGCGTGATACATGATACTCGGTACTTGTAAACCAAGACTTGCTTGTTTTTCAGGTCAAAATTTATTAAAAATCTTTGCTTGTCTTGCAGAACACTCGCAAATCTGTGGTTTCACTGTATTTATTGTACTGAAATTCATTCATTACTGCCGCTGAGTATGTCTAGAGGAGAGCCAAAAAAGGTTGAAGTCCTTGCCCAGGGTTAGCATCTGTCTGTGCTGCAGTGTTTAACATGCATGTATTAATGCATGTATGTATGTATGTATGTATGTATGTATGAATAAATGTATGTATGTATGTGTAAGTGCACACTTTTCAACCTCTGTAGCTATAATAGGGGCCCCAGACACTCAGGGGTCCTTGGAATCATCCCATCTTAAAATGGACTCACATACTTTTTTTTCATCATTCTACACACAATCCCCTACAATTACAGAGTAAAACAGGTGTTTTGTTTTTTAAAAAATAAAAACTGAAATATCCCATTTACATAAGTATTCAGACCCATAACTTAGTACTTTGTCAAAGCACCATTGACAGCCTTTGACACCTGATGCCAGCCTCAAGTTTGCTTATGAGTGATGCTGTGAGCTTGGCAGACTTTTGTTTGGAAGTTTCTTTCATTCTTTTTGGCAGAATCATTCAAGATCACTCAGGTTAAACAGGCAAGGTCAGTGCACAGCCATTTTTAAATCTATCCAGAGATGTTTTGTTGGCAGTGGTAGCTCAGAGGGTTAAGGCACTGAGTTACTGATCGAAAGGTTTGAGCCCCATCTCCACCAGGTTGTAATTTTTGGGCCCTTATACAGATTTTTGCAAAATTTATATGAGAGACCTCGATTAGAGACCTTCAATAAAGCAACAGCACTGTAAGCATATTTTAGTAAAATATACTTGTGTATACAGCAATGTAACAATATGATAATATTAATCAACATAATATTAATGTTAGTGAAATAAAATTGAAGTAGGTAGAGAGTATTCAATTCAATTTTATTCGTATAGCGCTTTTAACAATTGTCATTGTCGCAAAGCAGCTTTACACAATCAAAATAATTTTTTAAGTTGTATGGAATGTGAATGTGTATGAATTAAAATGGTCAGATAGTCCCTGATGAGCAAGCTGAGGGCAACAGTTGCGACATCTTGCCTCCTTTTATGCTTCCTGTGTCACGACCGTACTACTTGGCCGGAATCCAAGATCGTTCCTCGGGGCCGTAACCTTCCCAGTCGATTAAGTATTGGATGCCTCTGCCCCGAGGACGTGAATCCAGGATCCGGCGCACGGTGTAAGCAGGGCCACTGTCAATGATCCGGGGAGGAGGAGCTACCATGGGTGATGTGAAGGGTTTGAGTTGTGATGTGTGAAATACCAGGTGAATTCGGAGCGCTGCAGGCAGCTGGAGCTGGTAGGTGACAGGGTTGATTCGGAGGTGGATGCGGTATGGACTGATGAACCTGGGTGATAATTTTTTGATTCGGTATGGAGGTGGAGATTTTTGTGGAGAGCCATACCTTGTCACCTACATTGTACAACCGTCCGACGGCGATGTTGGGCGGTGTATCGGACGTTAGCTTGACGTATAGCCTGATTGGCTTGGGCCCAGAGCCGCCGACACCTGCGGACCAACTGTTGGGCCACCGGTACATCAACCTCCGGTTCCTGATGTTCGAACATCGGAGGCTGGAAACCGTGGCATACCTCGAATGGATTGATTGGTGGCGGAGTTGATAAAGAGGTTGTGTGATGACTCAGCCCATAAGAGGTAGCGAGCCCTGGAGCGCTGGCTATCAGCGACGAAGCATCTCAGATAGCGCTCCAGTTGTTGGTTGGCCCGCTCTGTCTGACCATTGGTTTGGGGATGGCACCCAGAAGATAAACTACAGGTGGCCTGGATCAGATGGCAGAAGGCCCTCCAGAATCGGGCAGTGAATTGGGGCCCTCTGTCCAAGACGATGTCTTTGGGGAACCCATGCAGACGGACTACGTGCTCTAATATCAGCTCTGCAGTGTTTTTGGCTGATGGGAGTCCGGTGAGGGCCACCAGGTGCACGGCTTTGGAGAAACGGTCAATGATGGTCATGAGTCTCGCAGGCCCGTGATGAAATCGACGGCAATGTGCGACCAGGGCCGACAAGGAATGGGAAGAGGTTGGAGTTCCCCCGGAGTCGGCTGGTTGGTATCCTTTGCCCTGGCGCACACTGGGCACGCCTGGACGAACTCCTCGACGTCCCAAGTCATGTAGGGCCACCAGAAAGCGCGCTGGATAAATTGAAGTGAGCGTCGACTGCCTGGGTGTCCGGCGAAAGGTGAGGTGTGGCCCCACTGCATGACTTCGCTCCTCATGGATGATGGCACGTAGAGACGTCCAGACAGCACGCCTGCTGGTTCGTTCTTCGTAGCCTGTGCCTGGCGGACCCTTGTTTCCAAGTCCCAACGGAGAGGTGCGATGATTCTTGATGCAGGGAGGACAGGCGTGGGTTCCGCCTGGGTGACGTCTTCATTCATGCTGCCGGGAGAGGGCGTCGGCCTTGGTGTTTTTAGCGGTATGACCGATGGAAATTATAATGTTCAAAAAACAACGTCCACCGCACCTGCCTCGGGTTAAGTTGTTTTAGATTGAGTATGGAGATAAGGTTCTGTCCAGATTATGAAGGACCATACCTCCAGAGCCCACTTTATGGCCAGCAGTTCACGGCCCCCTACTCCTTATCGCTGCTGAGTGGGATCAAATTTTCTGGAGAAGAAACTACAGGGATGTAGTTTCTGATCTGGACCTCGCTGGGAGAGAACAGCCCCAGCACCCACATCTGAGGCGTCCACCTCCACAACGAATGGTTTGCTTGCATCTGGAGGGAGAAGAATTGGAGCGGTGGTGAAGAGGTGACAGAGTTTCTAGAAGTCGGATAGGGTGGTGGAGTTGAGGCTGAAACGGCGAGATAATGGACGGGTCAGAGCGGTTAGGGATGCGGCAACCGTAGTGTAGTCCCGCACAACTTCGAGTTTCTGCGGTTCCATGGCCACACCCTGGGGCGAGATGACAAAGCCCAGGAACGTGGTAGGGCGCTCGTGAAAAGCGCACTTCTCCAACTTACAGTACAGTTGATGGGCGCGCAATCTCTTTAATACCGCTCTGAAAATCAAATGATGGGTGGCGATAAGATGGTGGTGAGATGGAATTGAATCTGTTCTTGATGCGTTTCAATGACCAAGGTGATGGGTTGAGTCTGGGTGGTGATGGGGCTGGATGACAAGGGCCGACCATCCACCAAGGTGATCCGAACTGGCTGGGATAACGCCTCAAGTTTAATCCCCAATTTTTTGGCATAAGCAGAGTCAATGAAGTTACCTGCGGCACCGGAATCGATAAACGCAGTACTCCTGACTCGTTTGTGGCCAAACTGGAGATGTACTTGCACCGAGAGACGGGAGGTGTTGGTGGTGATCGGGGAGAGTTGGAGATGACCCGGTGAGTTCCTCTTGTTCCTCACCGGGTCTGGGCGTTTCCCGGGCGAAGAGGGCAGATGGCTCGATGGTGTGCGGCGGACCCACAGTATGCACAAAGCCCCTCCCTATATCGTCGCTCCCGTTCTGCAGCGGTCAAGGAGGCGCGTCCTAATTGCATGGGTTCCTCGGCTCCTGTGTCCTGTGGGTGGTGGAGATCCGACAGTTCCAGTGACAACGGGGGTGAATGCAGGTCGGGCTTTAGGTGCTGGAACGTGAGGAAAAAGGGAGGATGGACAAAATGTGGCATCTGAAGAGGGCAGCGTGGCACGCGGCAGGGTCCGGGGGGATAGCTTGGGACGAGAGAGCAGGCATCGGTCAATCCGGATGCTAGCTGGATGAGACCTTCCAGCGTCACAGGCAGCTTTCATCCCGCGAGCTCGTCTTTGATGCGTGACGCCAACCCCTCATAGTAGGTCGTCCGGAGGGCGGAGTCTCCCCAGGTGGTTTGGACGGCTAGCGTGCGAAACTCCGCCGCGTAACGGCTGCCCCGATAGCATTGAGACGAGGAAAACATCAGAGGTTGGAGAAGGGGGGGGCGGCCAAGTTGCGGCCGCAGCGACGGGAGGCCAGTTAGCCGCACTAGCAACCACCTTGCAAAGGGCCGTCTTCTCCAGCCGAAGCTCCGCCACCTTGAGGCGGTCACGACGTCTTGGACGCTTCGGCGAAGAGTAGCGAGCTCTCTGTTTAGCTGATCAATTAGCTTGGCGTGCTGATCTACCACGTCGCAGAGGAGTGCATAATCCGCTGGGTTTACCGCTTTTGGCTCAGTCATTCTGTCACAAATTAACCGGGATGATCAGAAGACTTAGCACTTAGCAGTTAGCCCTTTGTAGCGTGGATGGTAAACCCAAACGCAGAAGTAAGCAAATAGGCAGGATAACCACGCGATTTTGTCTAAGGACTCTCACACAAGGGGAGCAAGGGAAAAACACAAATTTAACCCGCACCCTATAAACACACACTCGAATCAGAAAGTAGACCCAAGAAAGTGAGTACTCACAATTTGGCAGACGGACAATCTGGACCAACATGGGCGAAACTCAATAACTGAGCGATGTGATGCGACATCTTGCCTCATTTTATGGTTCCTGTGTCGCGACCGTACTACTTCCGGGTCCTAATGCCGGTCGAGGAGCGAGTGTGTATGATAGCTAGAGGTAGCTCAGTGGTTAAGGCATTGGACTACGGTTCGGAAGATCCCAGGTTCAAACCCCACAACCACGAAGTTGCCACTGTTGGGCCCTTGAGCAAGGCCCTTAACCCTCAACTGCTCAGATGTATAATGAGATAAAAATGTAAGTTGCTCTGGATAAGAGCGTCTGCCAAATGCCTAAATGTAAATGTATGACAGAGGGCTCCCTGAGATGTAAAACAAACAATCACCTCACCGTCAACAATCCTGAGTGATAAATGAGAGTGGGGAAGAAAGCATCTAAACATACCAGTTGACCATAATACCCTACGTCAATGAGCCCACCAGATCTGAGCCTTTACCTAAGGCAAATCTATTTATGAAAATGCTTGATTAAATAAATAGTTTTTTTAGCATAGACTTAGCAACACTATTTGGAAGGCTATTCCATAACTTTGGGGCTTCTTAAAAAAAAAGCTCTGCCCCCAGCTGTAGTTTTCATAATACGCGGTACTGACAAGCAGCCTTCGATCGAAGTAGGCGTGGCGGTTCGTAAGACACGAGACCATTTAATGTTTTATATGTCAAAAGTAGTATTTTAAAATCAATGCGAAATTTCACACGGAGCCAATGAAATGAAGATGAGAGAGGGGTGATGTGCTCGTATCTTCTGGTTCTAGTGAGGACTCTCATTGCTGCATTCTGGACTAACTGAGGCTTGTTTATACACCTAGTTGAACAACCAGACAGTAAGGCATTACAGTAGTCCAACCTAGAGGTAATAAAAAAATTTAACTTGTCACACCTGTGCCACCTCAGTTCCAGGGAAAATATCTGGTTCTTCGGATTACTGAGCCGCCGCTTTGTCTCCCCCTAGTGTGTCTAGGTGTGTACATGTTTCACTTTAGCACTAAGTTCACCTGTGTCTTCCTCGTGTGTTTTCCTATTTATACCAGTCGAACACGTAGCTCCCTGTCTGTCAACAAGGTTGTGATTTCCATGTTGTACGTTCTACTGAAACAACTCGTTCTGTTCATTTTCTCCCCAGGACTGAGCCCTGTCTGCAGTGTCAGGTCGTTTTCAGTTTCCAAGACCAAAGTCAAGGACAATGCTGAGAGGTTCTCAGCCTTTTCAGTTAAGATTATATTTTGTTTGTTGATTTTCCTTTTGCTTCTTAACCTGCACACCTGCCTGCAGACCCAGCCTGGAGATTCGTCTGTTACGTTCCTTTGGTTTTTGTTTGTTTGTTTTCACGCTGTTGTAACAGCAATAAAGACTTGTGTGTTCATCCTGCATTTGCGTCCACCTCCTCGTATAGCAAACATGACAGAACTAATATTTCAGCATCATTTAGCGACAATATATTCCTTAACTTGCCAATAATTCCGAGGTGAAAGAATGCTATCCTGGTAATATTATCTACATGAGCTTCAAATGAAAGGCTAGAATCTATAATCACACCGAGGTCTCTTACTGTTGCACTAGATAGAACAGAAAAGCCATCTAAAGTTACAGTGAGATCTAAAATTTTGCTTTTAGCTGCATGTGGTCCTATGACTAGAACTTCTGTCTTATCAGGATTAAGCAGAAAGAAATTAACTAGCATCCAGTCTCTTATATACTTTATGCATTGCTCAACTTTAGCAAGCTGTTTTTTCTCATCTGGTTTTGCTGAGACATATAACTGTGTGCCGTCAGCATAAGAATGAAAACTAATACCACGCTCATGGATTATGTTGCCCAAAGAAAGCATGTTAAGGGAAAAAAGCAGTGGGCCTAAAACTGAACCCAGTGGAACACCAAACTCCACTTAAGAACATGCTGAATAATCATCATTTACATACTGATACTGATCAGTGAAATAGGATCTGAGCCAGGAGAGGGCGGTTCCCTTAATTCCTATTACATTTTCTAATCTGTAAAGAAGAATACTATAAACAATGCTATGGTCAAAAGCTGCACTGAGGTCGAGTAAGTCAGTACACAACCCTGATCAGAGGCCAATAGGAGGTCATTTACTAATTTTAAAAGTGCTCTCTTTGTGCTATGATGAGGCCTAAGTCCTGACTGATACAGTTCATGTATGTTATTTCTATGTAGATATGAGCATAGCTGCTCCATTACTATCTTTTCCAAAATCTTAGAGATAAAGAGGAGGTTTAATATCGGTCTGTAATTGGACAGCTGACAGGGGTCGAGGTCAGGTTTTTTAATTAACGGTTTTATAACTGCTAATTTAAAGGATTTTGGAACATACCCAATGCTGAGTGGAGAATTAATTATTCTCAATAGGGGTTCTGTTTAAGAAATCCCCACAGTCATGAAACTGTCAAGTCATGACAAGTCATAAAACATACTGGGTTCACTTGGAGGTGAGAAAAGCAGACAGAGTATGACAAGTCATAAAACATAATGGGTTTAGTTAGAGGTGAGATTAGAAAAGCAGACAGAGTATGACAGGGCATAAAACATAATGGGTTCACTTAGAGGTGAGACAAGATAAGCAGACGACTATGAGGCAGGTCATAAAACAGTAAGGGGATGGGTAGTGATACTCAGTGTACAGCGTGTACATGTACCCAAAGGACATGGGTAAAAACCCTAGAATGACCCAGACATAACCTGTAATTTTATAATTAGCTGTCATGTGTATGATAAATAGACAAGATAAGGCACCAGGTGCCGGACCCGAAATAGACACGAGTATAAGATAAGGTGCCAGGTGCCGGACTTGGCAGAGACATGAGCACACTTAATAAAGGATTGAAACGTGTTGAATACACATGCTACATGTGTACCTGCAGTCACGCACACATAGACAAATAACACAATATAGACAAATAACCAAAAGACACACAATCAGTTTAACAAATACTGAGTTTAATAAGAGTACAGTGAAACCTCAGATTGCAAGTAACGCGGTTTGCGAGTGTTCCGCAAGACGAGCAAAGATTTTAAATAAATTTTGATTCGGAAAACAAGCAAGTCTTAGTTTACGAGTACCGAGTATCATGTATCATGCATGCGTTTCTTGTTTTGACACCAAGCGTCACGTGATCACAACTGAGCCAACGTTTTTTCTCTCTCTTGTGCTGCGGAATTGTGGGTAATTGTCTCTCCTGCTTAGTGCACGTCCCTTATGGTATAGTCAACATCCGTGCAAGCGTGTACTGTCGGCACACAATGGCTTTGCAGGCATACCAGGTTGACCTACTGAGAGATCTGAGCACTGGCGGGTCTATCGATGCCGCAGAGCTACGCCGAACCACAGATCTATTTCTCCATTCCACCAAGCAAACGGCCCGTTCCATGGCTGCAGCCTAAAAGCGCAAAAGAGAGCTTTGCGAGCCCAGCACCCCTTCGTAGATTGCATTCCCAGGACCATGGGGGTGTCTCCCCCTGGGGAGAAGCACATAAAAGTTTCCAATTAGGAATATAGACTCCTTCCTGGCGCCCTTTAGGAGGCCATGGTTCAATCTCCGCCATTACTTGTGGTTCAGGGAGCAGCGGTCCCGTATCGAACAATCCCCCCCCCCCCCCCCCCAAACAGGCCAAAGTGCCAAAACTTGTGCCCCTTTTTGAGAAGCTGGCAGCGTGGAACCTACTGCCAGGTATGTCTCTTTAGGTACGAAGCACTGTGGAGATTCAGACTTTGCTGGAAAAAGGGGCCATAGAACATGTTCCCCTGCCAGACAGAGAATCAGGATATTACAGTCAGTATTTCTTGGTTTCCAAGAGAGAAGGGGGGTTGGGTCCAATTTTACATCGTGTGGGCTGAATATCAAAATGTTGACAGCCAAAATTATTGTTTCTCAAATCCAACCAGAGAATTGGTTTGTGACAATCGACCTGAAGGATGCATATTTTCATACGGAAATATTGCCACAACACAGGAAGTTTCTGAGGTTCACTTTCAAGGGTGAAGCCTACCAGTATCGGGTCCTTCCATTAGGCCTAGCCATGTCACCTCGCACATATATAAAATGTACGGATGCAGCCCTGGCTCTATGATTCCAGGGCATCCGTATCCTGAATTACACAGACGACTAGCCGATTCCGGCTTAGTTTTAGCAGCTAGCGCTTCGACATCGAGATGTCATCCTAGCAATCCTATCCTAGGATTGAGACTCAACTCCACAGAAGACTTTCCCTTTCCTGCTTAAGTACGGCATATTATGGGTGTCATATGGGATTCAGCCGCAATGCGGGCACAGCTGTCTCCTGTGAGTGTCCATTCTCAATACCCTAAAGGAGTTCAAGCTAGGCCAGAAAGTAATTTTACCACTTTCAGAGAGTGTTAGGTCTCATGGCAGCTGTTTTCCAGGGTGATACTCTTGGACCTTCTGCACATAAGATCGCTTCAGTTGTGGCTAAAATCCAGGGGATTTTGTCCAAGGGCCAATCCCCAGGGGCAATAAGGGTTACGCGTTGAGCGCTTCGTACCCTTTCTATGTGGTTCAGACCCCGGTTTTTGACTCTGGGTCCCACTCTAGGTCCAAGTTGTCGTCGCAAACTGCTAATGACAGACGCTTTCCTCACGGGCTGGGGTCCGGTCTTAGATGGCCGTCAAACACAAGGGATCTGGAAAGGTCATATTCTTGTGTGGCACATCAATTGCCACGAAACGATGACTCTATTTCTGGCCCTGAAATACTCCCTCCAGCAGCTGAGAGGCTACCATGTCCTAGTGCAGGTGGACAACACTCAGTGGTCTTGTAAATAATCGCCTGGGCAGACTGTGCTCGTGCCGCTGGGAAAAGCTAGTGCACCAGATTCTGCTTTGGGGCACAGGACAAGTTCCTGTCCCTCAGGTTTACATTCCAGAGCATATGAATATGGGAGCAGACTTGCTTTTTAGGCAAGCTGTGATACGCAAGGTTTGGAAACCCCACCCCGAAGTAGTCAGGCGATGGCCCATACATGGCTCAGACTGCGTCTTATGCATTTCCTCCCATGGGTCTGCTCTCGGTAGTCCTGGCGAAGGTCTGTCAACAAGGCTTGCGCCTCGTATTTAAAGCGCCCCGTTGGCCAACCAGTGTGTGGTGTTTAGATCTAATATCTCTCCTGTGAGGAGGGAGCTTCTGTCTCAGGCACAGGGGACGATATTCCATCCCCGGCCCGAGCTCTTCTACCTTCACCTCTGGCCCCTGAGAGGGACCAGTGAAGAGAGGCTGGTCCTCCCGCCAGTGTAATTGAAACTATACTAAGTTCTAGGACTCCCTCCACTAGAGGAACTTATGCCCTTAAATGGAGTGTATTAAAAATTGGAGCATAATAAAACATGTAGACCCAGTCCACTGCCAAATTGTTTCAGTGCTGGAGTTGCTACAAGAAAATTGACCTCAGGCTTATGCCCTAGTACTCTCAGAACATATGTAGCTGCTATTTCGGCTTGTCGTGTTCTGACTGAGAGGGTTTCTGTGGAAAGCATCCTTTAGTTGCCTCCTTTATTTCAAGGAACTAAACGTTAAGACCGCCCACTAGAGCGAAAGTCTCTTCTTGGGATCTAGCTATTGTGCCAGAGGGGTTGATTGATACCCCCCTTTTGAACCACTAGAGTCAGTGCCTGTTTGAATAGAATTGGAGATTTGCAGGCTTGGTCAAAGCTATTCTGCAGCCTCACCCTAACTATCTTCTGAAGGTTCCATTCTTGACTATGCTTCCAGCTGTTCTCGAAGCCTCTGTTCTCCGTCATTTACAGCTCCGGAGCAGGAAAGACTTTACTTACTTTGTCCAGGTTGTGCTCTTCAGATTTACAGTACATCCACCGTGCTAATCAGTGGCGTAAATCAGAGCAAGTTCTTATATGTTATGGGCCGCAGCCAAAGGGCGGCTGCCACTACACAAACATTGTCACAGCGGGTGAGGGATGCTATTGCCCCTGTCTACGAGACACGTGGTCACACTTCGCCTCTAGGATTCAGGGCTCATTCGACCCGGAGAATTGCCTCATCAATTGCACTGCAGCAAGTATGTGATGTGGAAGCTTGGTCCCCTTCGCACACATTTATCAGATTCTATAGTTTGGATGTCCATGCAACTTAACATCCCAGCATCCCAAAGTTATGTCTGAGACCTCCTTGGCTATTGTGCGCACACTACACAACTCTGGGGGTCCAGACAAATTGCGGTGGCGTTGGTATTCTCATTCCTGGGAATTACACATTACACAGCCCAATTCATACATTGGGCTGTGTAATGAATAAATTGAGTTTCCATTATTTCTTATGGAAAAATTAGATTTGGTTTACGAGTGTTTTGGAATATGAGCCCGCTTCCGGAACTAATTATGCTCGTAGTCCAAGGTTTCACTATAGACATAAAAATAAACTAGTATGTTCATCTACATAATACCAAACAAAGAGATGCTTACCAATGGTCAGTCTCTTAAGACCTGTAGAATAAACGGGGAAAAACCAGGAATGTATAGTAAAAATATGTACTGCCCTGTTATTTAAAAAAAAAAAACTAAGCAAAAGAAGTGTAAAGATAATGGAAAGTAATTTGCAAGAAAAATGAATTATAATGGGAAAAAATACAATCACTTGGTACAGATGACGTAGGGAGTCACACATGCACAATCTACCCTGAGACCTTACATAGACAGGTGCACCCCTTACTGATTATGTCCAATGAAATTAATTAGGCACAGGTGGAGAAAGTTAAAGAAACATTTTAAGGACCACCGATAGGAGTGGGATGTACAAAAGCAAATGTAATAACAATGGGTATAAACACTTATTAAATAGGATATTTCACTCTTTGAGTACCCCAAAATTATATATATAAAAAAAAAATTTGAGAATGTTGAAAACTTTTAAAAGAAATATTAAGATGAGTGTGAAACATAACAAAATGTGGAAAACTTCGAATGGTCTAAAAAACTTTCCATTGGCGACTGTATGTATGTACTGTATGCATTTACAGTTTGATATATGTACAGTACGTATGATGGATGGTTGAAAGCTATATAATAACTGGCCAGTATGGGCAGGCTTTCCAATGTTATTTTTAATATATGTATATGTTTTTATTTTTCTCACTCTGCTGCTACCGTGAATTAAGATAGCCATTTCTTCACTAAATAGCATAAACAACAAATGAGTTCCACCAACCATTAGCATTGTTTAGGGTGATATGAGGATCATACAGCAATGGCAAACTGTCTTTGCAGACAGGCCATTTCATATTGACATTTTTAAAAAGGTCAAGCATATCATCCTGTACAATAAGCAGTGTGGTGCACATTTCTTTGGCTTTGGATGAACTAAATTGTGATTGAATGTCCTCAGTTTCTTTTTCACTTGTCCTAATTTATCCAGGAGAATTAGAGTGTAGTGACAGAACACAGCAGGGAGGAAAGGGCTGGCAGGAATAGAGTAGCAGAAACTGAAGGGAGTTAGAAACTGCTAGAAATCTGTCCTCAACCTTGAGAAAATGAAAATCATAACCTTATTAACCTTTACTGTCAATGTTTTTATTTTAGGAGTAAGAAGTAATACAATTATACATTTTTCAGTTTAAATCTTTTTTATCACCAATAATGTCATTACATTATATATAACAATTACTATATGTTATAATAATTAAATTAATAAATCTTACATTGATGTTATGCTTATTAGTAGATATTAGTAATTATTAGCTCCATAGTATGAGTTTAAATATGAAATACAGTATAATGTTATAATGCAACCACAGGAAGCACAATTCAGTAGGAAGGGCATCCGATGTAAAATATTTTAATATTTTAACAGTACTTCCATATCGGATCAGTCGTAGCCCGGGTTAACAATGACCGCCATCAGTGATGTAGACCTACAGCGTGCCTGTGGAAATTGGGCTACTGTTGTTTGAAGAAGGAGAGGAGGAAGAATGTGAAGACCATGTGTTCAGGAGACCTGGTGGAATAGTAACAAGATGCTTAGCAGGGTTCAAGTTGTTTTACCATGGTGTGGATTGGAAAAGAAATGGAGTAGGAGTTATCCTGAAAGAGGAGTTTGTAAGGAATGTTCTGGAAGTAAAAAGAGTATCAGTATGTTATTCAGTGTTGGGGAAGCTACTCTGAAACTGTAGTTTGACAAGCTACAAGCTACTCGTAAGTTAAAGTAGTTAAACTACAGTCAAGCTACCCTTTTGGAAAAGTAGTTAGCTACACTACAAGTTACTATCAAAAAGTAGCTAGCTACATTGAAACTACTTTTGATTTTTTTGAACAACGTATATTATAAATAACTGAATAAGTGTCTGAGGAATGTTTTAAGTAAAATATTTAGTGTTTAAAACAAATAACAACAACTGTTATATATTAATTTCCATTTTACACTAAGGTAGCTAAATGATAACACTTGTCTTAATTTCTCCACTTGAAAGGATTAAACACTTGAGCTTTTATTTTGGCGGAAAACTGTGACGAGACCTTTACGTTTCTATAACATTAAAAAAAACGCTTTTATATGACAAATCGAGTGAAATGCTGTAATTATCTGGCTGCCCACACAAATGTTGGAAGTTATGTGAATGTTAAACAGCATAACTGCTATTTGAAAAATGCACGTTAAACTCGCTCACATGCAGTTCAGCTGCTCTGAAACCAGTCACAACAAATCTATACAGCAATTTAATTAGATCAAAGCCTTTGTCGTGCAATAAAAAACTAAGATTACATTTTTTGTTCAACTGACAAACACGATGGCGCAAACGTTAACGTTAGTGGTCTTTTATGTTCATTACCAAACTGGCGGACAGATCATGGCGGGTCATTGTAATTAAATCAGAAATAGAAATTTGATGTAACATAGAGAGCAATAAAGCAGGATAATTAATACATTTAAAATGGCCATTACTCACCTGTATGTGCGTCCTTAAATTTGTGCTTGAGGTCTTCGACGTAGACAGCGTTTTAAACTTTGGTTTGCAAAGATTGCATACAAAAGTGTAACTTTTACTTGTTGTTTCTTTGAGAGACATGAACTTGGACAAATAAGGCCATGGGTAATTAACGTTAGTTGTTTCTCCATCCTCCAAATTTGCCGCCACGTCTTGCTCCATCATGGATGGGTGTGTCAACCCACTTCTGTACGTCAGTGAACCGTTAGCCGCAAGATGCGTGATTAAACAACAGGTGGCGGTAATGGCAAAAAATGAGTTTGTAATCTAACAAGAAGAATATCTTTGCATCGCGCTGATTCGCGCAGCTACACCGCTACTTGCTGCAAAAAGTAGTTAGCTACTGGAAAAGCTACACTGTTTAAAAAGCAACTGAGCTACTGCCAAGCTACTGAAAAATGTAGTTAAGTTAGTAGCGTCGCTACTTGTAGTTAACTACTCCCCAACACTGATGTTATTACAGTAGTTGTTATGCCCCCACAGGTAGGATGTGTGTTAAAAGAAAAGGAGAAATTCTGGAGTGAGTTAGATGAAGTGATGCAGAGCATTTCCAGAGGTGAGAGAGTGGTGATTGGTACAGGTCTTAATGGACAGTTTTTGGAAGGGAACAGAGGTAATGGAAATGTGATGGGTAGGTTTGGTCTTCAGGACAGGAACGCAGAAGGACAGATGTTGGTGGACTTTGCAAAGAGAATGAAAATGGCAGTAGTGAATACTTTCTTCCAGAAAAGGCAGGAACATAGGGTGACATATAAGAGCGGACGCAGAAGCACTCATTCACTCATCATGGTGGATTACATCTTGTGTCTTTATTGTAATCTAAAAGAGATCAGTGACTGCAACGTACCAGAAGGGAAAAGTGTAGACAGACAACACAGGATGGTGGGGTGTTAAATGACCCTGGTGGTCAGGAAGGGAAAGAGGACAAAGGCAGAGCAGAGGACAAAGTGGTGGAGGTTGAAAAACGAGGAATGTTGTGTAGTCTTCAGGGAGGAGTTGAGACAGGTTTTCATGCAGGAGGTGCTGCCAGTTGACTGGACAAATACAGCTTAGGTGATCAGGGAGACAGGTAGGAGGGTGCTTGGCGAATCATCAGGAAAGGAAAAAGTGGACAAGGAGACTTGGTGGTGGAACGAGGAAGCCCAAAAGTGTATACAGAGTAAGAGGTTAGCTAAGAAGTAGTGGGACAGTGAGAGGACCGAGTACACAAGAGTACAGGGAGATGCAGCGTAAGGTGAAGGAGCATATGAGGACTTCTATGCTAGGTTGGACAGTAAGAAGAAAAAGTGGATCTGTTGGCAGGTTGACAAGGCAAAAAAATAGAGATGAAAAGGATGTGCAGCAGGTTAGAGTCATTAAAGATAGAGATGTACTGACATGTGCCAGGAGGGTGATGGGAAGATAAAAGAAGTACTTTGAAGAGTAAAAGAGAACAAAGAGTGGAGCAGGATGTAGCAAAAATCAAGTTAAGAGGGCGTTGAAAAGGATGAAGAGAGGGAAAGGCAGTTCGTCCTGATGACATTCTTGTGGAAGGATGGAAGTGCTTAGGAGAGGTTGCAGTAGAGTTTTTGACTAGTCTGTTTAACAACATCATGGAGAGGGAGATAGATCTCAGAGGAATAAAAAAGAAATGTAGCGCAGGGAACAGGTGGAGGAAAATCTAAAGAGGTGGAGGTATGCTCTTTAAAGCAGAGGAATGAAGGTTAACCGCAGCAAGACAGAATACATGTGTGTGAATTAGAGACCCAAGTGTAAGGGAGCAGAGGTAAAAAGGGTGCAGGACTTTTGTTCTTAGGGTCAATGGTCCAGAGCAATGGAGAGTGTGGAAATGAGGTAAAGAGTCTTGTGCAGGCAGGTTGGAACGGGTGAAAAAAAGTGTCAGGCGTGTTAAGTGATAAAAGAGTCTCAGCGAGAATGAAGGGAAAGGTGTACAAGACAGTGGTGAGACCGGTCATGCTATATGGCTTAGATAAGACAGGGTTGGAGGTAGCAAAGATGAAGATGTTGAGGTTCTTGTTTGAAGCATTCACATCAGAATTAATTAGTTAGAATTGAACTTAACAAATAGGTGAGAGCCTTCCATTAAATAATGACTGCAGTGATTAATATGGTTTAGCTTTAACATATAGTGAAATCCAAATCGTAAAAAACACAATAGAACTCAGCTATTTTTTATAATGAAAACAAGAGCATTTTCACACACAATACAAAGAGAACAGAATGGATTGGGAATAAACAGCTATATAGCCTTAATTTATCACTGAGGCTAAAAATTCAAACAGGCTTCAATTTGCTAGGGAACATAAAAAATAGGCTGTAGAGCATTGGACAAAGGGCATGTGGAGTCCAGATTTACCCTGTTCCAGAGTGATGGATGGATCAGTGTAAAAAGAAAGGTGAATAAAGTGGTGCATTTCATCCACCATGCCTAGTGCCTGCTGTACAAACATCTGGGGGCAGTGTTGTGATTTGGGATTGCTTCAGTTGGTCAGCTACATAGGTATGTCAAGTCAAGTCAAGTAGGCTTTTATTGTCATTCCCACCATATACAGTTTAGTACACAGTAAAACAAAACAACCTTTCTCCAGAACCAAGGTGCTACAGTGTAAGCACTTCATCACTACACATCATCACTACACCTCAAGCACTTCACCACTACACATCACTAAACCTCAGTGCTTTGAGTGGCTGGTCAGAGACTTTATCATTTCTTCACTACCGGACACACTCGACCCTCTACAGTTTGCATACCGCCCGAACCGCTCCACAGACGATGCAATCTCTCATCTCCTCCAAACATCACTCACTCACCTGGACACTAGGAAAGAGAATTATGTTAAAATGCTCTTTATCGACTACAGCTCAGCATTTAATACCATAATTCCCTCCACACTCACCACCAAGCTGGAGCACCTGGGACTCAGCTCATCTCTGTGTCAGTGGATCACGGTGTTTACAGTTTACAGTGTGCTTTGGGTCATTGTCATGTTGGGAGACCCAGCCACGACCCACCTTTAATGCTCTGACTGAGGAAAGGAGGTTTTTGCCCAATCAATCAATTCATCAATCAATCAAATTTATTTATAAAGCACATTTAAAACAACTTCCATTGATCAAAGTGCTGTACAAGTATAAGACAAAAGTCAGCAGGTACTATACAGCATATCTACTTAATATACATAACTCACTATTACAATAAACCACAGGACACCCCCAGAGCATGATGATTCCAACCCCATGCTTCACTGTAGGTATGGTGTTATTGGGATGATACTCATCATTCTTCTTCCTCCAAACATGGCGAATGAAGTTAAGACCAAAAAGTACTACTTTGGTCTCATCTGACAACAGGACTTTCTCCCATGACTCCTCTGGATCATCCAGATGGTCCCTGGCAAACTTTAGACGGACCTGGACATGGGCTGACTTAAGAAGGGGAACCTTCCATGCGATGCAAGATTTTAAATCATGACATCTTAGTGTATTACTAATGATAGCCTCGGGACAAAATTGTCCCAGCTCTCTTCACGGCATTGACCAGCTCCTCCTGTCTAGTTCTGGGCTAATTCTTCACCATTCCTAGCATCATTGATACCCCATGTATCCACTTAGACTTTCGCTGATTGTGAGGTGCACAGGTGTCTTTATGACAGCTAACGACCTCAAACAGGTGCTATTAATTTAGACTCATGAGCAGAGTGTAGCTGAACTATTTAAAAGCAAAATAACAGGTCTTTGAGGGTCAGAAATCTGGCTAATAAGCAAGTGATCAAATACTTATTTAACACAGTAATTCACAAATAAATTGTTAAAAAAAAATCATACAATGTGATTTCCGGATTTTTCTTTTTAGATTCTGTCTCTCACTGTGGAAATGCACCTATGCTGAAAATTGTAGACCCCTCTATGATTTCTAAGTAAGAGAACTTGCAAAATCACAGGGTGATCAAATACTTATTGACCTCACTGTACATGCAACAACAAACATAACAACACACTTTACCGGAACCAGCTAGCTAACTAAGAGATCTAATTAGCTGACTGGCTCAGATTGACAGATTTACATTTTTAAGTTACTCTAAACTATCCTATCCTAGCTACAATACAACATAACACAACAATGTAACACATTACAGTACAGTTTTTTTTCTTTAGTGATGAGGTATGAGGTAGTAGGAAGAGAAACAGTAAACAGTAAACATTGACATTGCTAAAGTAATGTGCAAATAGCAAGTAAAAAATAAAATATTGTGCAAATATTGCAAAGAGCAGTGCAGGTAGGTAGGTATGAACAAATTACATTGGTACCTAAATCCTAGGTAGAATATATATGTGTATGCTATAAATCAAACAGATCTATTTTATCTCATTTTGCTGTCTAACTGTTAATATCAACTTTCATTTATAACATGTAAACATGCAAATTGTTCAGTTCAGTTTCATAGAACAGATTATGGACATTAAGAGGTGCAGACCTGTATATCACTCACATGATACATGAATTTTTTGTCTGCTTCCCGATATCATGGTTTGGTAAATTTCAGTTGTCTTGTATTATTTGACTTTGAGGATTTTCATGACACTCATTGTGTAACAAACCAATATACAGTCAGACCCATAAATTTTAAAACAACGTTTTTTTGGCATTCGGCCTCTGTCCACTACTACATTGAATTTGAAATTAAACAATTAAGATGTAAGCAAGTCAAGCCATTTGCATAGACCAAATTATTTATTAAATAATTAATATTCATATAAACTGGGCGTGTGTTAAAAATAGCTGTAATTCCAAAATACTATACTTTTGTCAAACCCCTTGCATTAAAGCTGATTGTCTTGACTTCACTCACATCTTGGGTGTATTAAATCAATGTGGTGGTGAGTGTCCAAATGCCAAATGTTCCAAAATGTACCTAACTGTATGCACATTTACTAGACTCAGCAGCAGGTTGCTAGTATGCAGTGTCGTCTGACCTGACTTTGTTGCTAAAAAAAGAAAAAGAAAAAAAAAACTAGCATCAGCAGTTACTTAATCTCATGTTGTGCATTTGTTTAAAAAGCCCATAAATCCAGCCTAACTCATGCAAGTTATAACAGCTATTTTCCACAAGGTGGAGATCTTCCTTTACTAACGTGTGTAGTGACTGATGATGAAGGAACTGTGTGGTCGGGTTTGTGATCCCCCTGCTGCACTTCGACACAATTATTGGCCTGCATTCAACCTTTCACTGTATGGGTGTTATTCAATCACTAATACACATACTCTAATATCATGTTGATCAAAGAACTTCAACTCCAATCCTGGGGGGCGAGGATACAGAAATGTTTGTAATCCGCTAACACCTAAACACACCCACTGAACATAGTATTAGTATTAGACATACTGTCCAGGGTGTACTGTCCCCACCCTTAGTCTCCTGGAATAGGCTCCAGGCCCCCCACAACCCTGAATACAAGATAAAGGGTTATAGACAGTGAGTGAGTGAGATCTGTCCACTACATTAACCTTTAAAACTGGAACTTTTGTGCTTATTTGTCAGAATTGCTTCTTCAATTAAATATTTTTAAAAATATATGCAATCTATTGATAAGAACCCTTATAAAAATAATAGGGTTCAGTTTTTTTCATTTATCCTCAACAAACAAGATAAAGTCCAGAACTTTGGCAGTCCATCTAGAATGTCTCTGTGTTAAGCTTTGAGCTCTCTGGGATATGCTTCAGCTAGTAAGCCAAATAAGCATCATGGAAAATGAATAAACTGATGAAAGTTTGTTACAAATTTTAAAGAAGCATAACTCAACCTTTTGTCGAGACGAGTTAAAGTCATTTTTAATGATGACTGCAAATTTGACACATGGATTTTCATTAAACTAATCCTTTAATTTTATCCACAATTAAGTTTTTAAATCACTATATAATGGCACGAATAAATATAAATAAACAAATCACAAGGTAGTACCATGATTTTAAAAAATCCCCATCTAAATTAAATATCAATATATTTTACTATTATATGTACAGAGTAGTTTCAGTCAAATTGACTAAAGTTGCTGGCCTAAGCAACATTCTGTAATTAATTTCTCATAGCAATAACGACAATAACAGAATTTGCTCTCCCAGTGCTCCGATGGTCGAACAGTGCTGCAAAGGTTCTCTATGGGGTGTTCCCACAGTAGATGAACAGTGAAAAGTGGCCTCAAGGGTGCTATTACAGTGAAGATAAAGTGATGAAGTGCCCTCATTGCTGCCCTTTAAGTTAAAACAAAAAATAATGATGAAACAGAGAAAAATTCATTTCAGGGTGCCTTTTTGGTGCGAAATATAAAATACAATGCCCTGTAGGTTTCCTGTAAATGCACAGAATCATGGATGCCCTTTCAGTGGAAAAAATGAGTTGCAGTGCCCACAGGGTTCTCTTCACATGCCCTCTGGGTGCTTTTTATACATGTGAGGAAATTTCCCAGGGTGTGTCTATAGCCTAGTAAAACAAAGCAAAACAAACAAAAAACAAACATGATATTCTGCTCTCTATCTGCTCTTTTTTATATACTCACCTACATGGGGTAATTTATGGTAGGGATATATCCTTTCCACTTTTCTTATTACTGAAAAATTATTCCCACCACCAGTTTCATATTTTATTGGTTCTACAAAGGCGTGTAACTCCTTTCTGCTGGATAAAAATATATTTTCTGTTGGTGTTTGTTCATTTTGTCCCCAACTAATCATGCAGTGATGTGATTGCAGTGCAGCGATTAGTCATAGGAGTTCACTTGTTAGAGCATGCTGTCTGTTGCTTTGCCTTACAGATGCTTTGCCTTTCCATGATCCATTATGGTATGGGGATCAATTTAAACATGTAATATTGATTTTTTTCGGGTATATAAAAGGTACCGTTGTATAAAAGTAAAAGGTATAAAAGTACTGTATAACAGTTTATGGATTTCTTTCTTTATTTATTTATTTTTATTTTTTTGTTACAGTGTTTGTAGAAATTTGCCCGGGCATACGCAGTGTTCAGCATTTTCAGCATAGAAGTGACCGAGCTGATTGGTCAGATACTGTTTTTATTTTTTGCGGGGTTAATTTTATTTTATTTTGCATTGCATTGCATTTTGTGCAATACTTCGTAAAGACATAGCACCATAGGTCCCAAGAATGTTATCAAGGAGGGCAGCAAGAATAAAATGGAGCCACTTTCAGTTTTGTTTTTAAAGCAGCTGGTGCCTAGTGGAATCATAAATTTAGGTTAAGTTAAGTTTAATGTCTAATTAGTTTTATATTTTACTTATCTAACATGTCTTGTTTAAATGATTTTATAGTGTTGGAAATTGGTAATAACTGTAATATTTTTGGATGGCTGGAACGGATTATCTGCATTTACATTATTTCCACAATACAGAATCTTGCCTTAAGAACTCACCTTCAGAACATATTAAATTTGTATGTTGAGGTATAACTATACTTGAATTTGACAAACATTACATTACATAGTAATAGCAGCATGGTGACGTAATGGTTAGCACTGTGACCTTGTACCTCCAGGGTTTAGGGTTCAATTCCAGCCTTGTGTGTGTGTGTGTGTGTGTGTGTGTGTGTGTGTGTGTGTGTGTGTGTGTGTGTGTGTGTGTGTTTCCTCTGTGTACACTGGTTTCTTCTTACAGTCCAAAGACATGCAGATTAGGTTATCTGGCATTCCTTAAAATTACCCATAGTGTGTGGCATGCAATGGGTGTGGACCCTACCCAATGTGTACCACACTTCATGCCCTAAGTTTCCACTGCTAGGATAAGTGGTATAGAAGATACACTAATGCATGTTTTTTGGTAATTTGGTCCATCCACGTGCCATTCAGCACATTGGACAATGGTTACTCCCCACCCTGGAGATATATTCATAATTTCTGTGACAGTTAAGTATGAGGTCGTGTTCCCAGCTTGGTGGTCGATTATCATTAACACACGATGAACAATTTGAAGACTTCAACCATTCACCTGTTGTTCACAAATGTTCTTTATAAGGTTATTACTGTCATCCCTCATGTCATGCAAGCTGCAGTCCTGCACATAGACCTGAGGCACGGATCAAACTCTAACCATGGCAGTCCAAGGTGACAGTGTTAACTTCTTTGTTCAGAGTAAATTTCAAATACAGTATGTATTCCTAAAGAGCAACAAGATAAATCGACTTTCTAGCAACTGACAGGTTCTATTGCTATAACACCAGTAAGAGATGCCACTTATGTATCAATGGTCAAAAGCTGTGTGATAGGTAATTAATGGTAAATTATTAAGCTTTGTGTCATGAAATGAGTTTTATTCACTCACGTACAGCGATTACAGTCTGTGTGGGTGATGTAGGTTTGGGGTGGGGGGTAGTTAAAGGATGTGTATTTTGTAAAAATTTAGTAACTTAAGTTAAAAAAAAAACCTATTTTTTCAAATAAAACGTACGCACTTGATCAGCCCTGCACGTCAACTCGTGTCCACCCCTTGCCCTCAAGTTGCGCACTGTAATGCAGCGCAGCGACCACACGGAGGGAGTAACAGCATGCATGAAAATAGTTTCGGGCTGCACTTCGCCGCTCATCCCAGCGCCCTCCTTACAGTACACTCTGTAAATAACTGCTGAACTACACTAAAGTGTTTAGATCTGTTTTAACCTAAGAGATGATGGTCAATGCTTTACTATATAGTCGACTGCTCTATCCATTTTGAAACGGAAACAACAACTACTGAGTCAGTCCAGGTAAACACCTGGCTATTTAGCTGGACAATGTTTGTGTAAGACCTTCTTCTACTCCAGCTACAGTGAATAAATCCAATGCAATACAATTTTAGACCCAAGTTAGTATGGATTGAATTGGAATAATGTCATATTATTCCACATGGATCATATGGTTAAATGCAATAACTTCCCTGAACTGTCACCGTTTGCGCACATATAGGTAGGACGTCTTTAGGACTAATAAATAAATAAGCCCTAAAAATATTAACACTCTGTAAATGAATCAGAAGTCTTCAGGACCTCGAGTCCTCAAAACCCTTAAAGCCTGAGAATTACTGTGTGTGCGCAATGGGAAAACGTTCGAGAACTCCTACTTGCGATTATTTGCACTTTATCATTAATTCATAATTTTTAACTATTATTATTATTATTATTATTATTATTTAAAAAAGTAGTCAGGGGCAAAGTCTAGAATTGGACTAGCTTATCAAGGCCTAAATGCTTTTCAAAGGTCGAAAAAAATAATTGATTTCTAAAAATCATAAAATCGTAATCTTACTTCACCGCGTGTGATCAAAAGACTGATTAAACTTTTAAATCTTTTTATTGTGTTTTTAAATAAACACATCCATAAATTTTATAGTCTTTTATCGCTCATAAATGTCAAAAATATTAGTCTTTGAAGTTCATTGCAAACACTTTTATGCCATTATGTCGTCCTGCCCGGCTATTATGATTTTTTGCGGTTACAGTGAAGACACAGCAGGTTTCTAATCCTCTTAATTAAAACGGCGCGCTGATTGGACACAACGGTAATCCCGCGAGGCCTCGCGCTCTTACTAACGCTCTTGTAGGACGAAGCGCGCGCCACACTGTGCCCAGGGCGAGGGCAGAACGGAGCGCGCGCACAAGTTCGCACGAGGTGTCTAAAGTGCGCGTAACGTAACTGTGTGCGTTTTAGCACATCACACGCTCGTGCGAGGTGATCAGATCAGGCGTGTGCGCGAGGAAGCGAGGTTGGCTCAAATTACAACTTTCACATTTTCTGGGTACGGTGGTGAGGACTTTCAGACAGCACGAAGAAAGCGCAAGAAAACGCATAGAAGACCTACACCAGGAACACAGCGGATACGGTTTCGCTTTCCGATATTTTTATTTTTTAAATTCGTTTATTTTTTCCATAATGAATGCTCGAGAGGAGAACTTGCTGAAATCGATCAGCAACGACACGCTGTTGGACCTGACGCAGCGGTACGGCCAAGCGGCGCTGGGCTTCGGCGCGGGTCACGGCGCATCGAGTCCTGCTCGCTTCCCGCTCGCCTCCTCCGCCGCTGCAGACTTCCTCACGGCGCAGACGGCCAAGTCTGGCGAGAGTGGCGGCGAGCACACGAGCGACGACGACGACGGCTTCGACGTGGACGCTCGGAAACAGAGCCCGGCCTTTGGAGAGGACCCCAAGCACCCGACCGCCAAGAAGCCCAAGGAGCAGCGCTCTCTGCGCCTGAGCATCAACGCGCGCGAGCGCCGGCGCATGCACGACCTGAATGATGCGCTCGACGGCCTGCGCGCGGTTATCCCGTATGCACACAGCCCGTCCGTGCGCAAACTGTCCAAAATCGCCACGCTGCTCCTCGCCAAGAACTACATCCTCATGCAGGCGCAGGCTCTGGAGGAGATGCGTCGACTCGTGGCGTACCTTAACCAGGGCCAAACGATCACGTCGGCCGTACCGAGCGCGCTGGCCCCGTTCGGACAGACCACCGCCACCGTGTACCCGTTTTCAGGCACAGCGCTAGCCGCCTGTGTGGAGAAGTGCTCGTACTCGGCGGCGCCTTCGAGTCTCTTCAAGCACTGCAGCGATAAGCCTTGATTTACACACATACACACACTCCTGCGCGCTTACTCGAACTTGACCCGCAGCTGGTCTCAATATACACAACTGAAATGTTTTGTTGTTTGGGAAGGGAACTTTAGTCTAATACATAATTCTTCGACATGTTTAAATAACTACTATAATATTTCATCCAGGTAATGTAAACTATGTGTAAGAAGGGTCACAGTATATTTTGGAACAGGCTTTTTAAATTCCTCACGTTTAGACGCTTTTCTCCTCCGTCCTCTTGATAACGCGAAAAATATTTAACAATATGTGATGTTCTGCATTGCATTAAAGTGCATGTTAAGTGATCCTATGGGAAAATACATCATTCTTCAAAAAGCCGCTAACTGCCATTGCAAACCTCAGAAGTTTCCCCAAGTAATTTAGTTTATTATTAGTAAACTATGCAACGTACCACAATGAGAAAGAACAAAAACAGCGATTTATGATGAATATTCAGATTGACAGTCAGACATCCATACGGGCCAAGCACAGCCTGAATTCTCTCGCCCTCTCTTCTATCAGTGCTTTGTGGAGAAAATGCTAACGTGTAATGCATTTTGAATCTGATGGTGATTTTGGATATGTTAATGAGCAGATTCACTTGATTGTATTGTACGACTGTGAAGATCTAGTTACTTGATGACGCCTAAACTGACAAAACGTTTGGTCTTGTTGCTACATGAGTTTCATATATTGTTTATACGTCTTTATAATTAAAACATTTATGAGCAGTGATGACTGATGATGCTTTATTGCTCTTCCAATTCTTCACTTTATTATGTATATATGGGTAAGGTTATTTACTTTAAATATAAACAAAGGTGACGTTTTTACTTTAATCCTACAAAAAGTAAAAATGTCAAGGTGGATCAGTCTCAAGGCCTATTCTCGCAGGGAAACTCTACAAGCTGTTCATTTCAGCTGCCTTTTTGTTTGATTATTTTAGAAAAAAATTATAAACTATAGATGTACATAAATGGCAAATGCATATTATTACTATTATTATTATTATTATTATTATTATTATTATTATTTACAGTAAGTTGCAAGTATTTCGTCTTTAAAAAGTCGTGTGTTTTTCCCCCTGTGAATTATTTCTATGTCATGCAGTTTAAGTGACCTTAAGCAGGTATGATAGGAGTTTCTTACACGCGGTTAATCTTTGCTCTGGGCCATTACAGCAGATGCGCGTGGCCGCGTTTTTTTTTTTTTTTTTTTTTTAAAGCGCAGTGTTTTTGTTCCCCGAAACTCCATTTGTTAACAACATTACGTAGATAGCCTTTCCTAAATGCATTGTACAGAAGCCGGATTACTTGCACTAAAAATATTTCATATTTCGAGGAACAAATTCGATAGTATAAGGCCTACTGCCTGAGTGTGAGCTAAAACTTCTGCAGCTTGTACTTGTTGATTTGCATTTAATCATTACTAGTATGTCACAGATCTGCTGCCACAGTATAATAGCATTAACATATATCTATATGCATTTTACATTCAACTTAAAGTTAATGAATCAAAAAAGTGTATGCATATCATTCCAATGTCTGTGTTTTTTTGATGACTTTTTTTTTTGGTATTTCAAAATGTCCACTGCACCTCTGTAAGTATTATAGAAACAGTCAGGACTTCAGAGTTCAGTTAAATATTTGCTTATAAAATGTTTGGTTGTTATTTGCACAAAAAAAAGAAAGTAATTATTATATAATTATAAATATATTAATGAAAGAGAACTACCAAGGTGAAGTCTACCAAGGTGAAGTCCTGTCCAAAAATAAATACTTTTAAAAGTACCAAACCAGTGCCATGCCTGATGAAAACACTTTCTTTAATTGCAAAAGTATGATAATGAATATTGGAATTTGAGCATTTTACATGTAACAAAAAAAATCTTTAAATTAAATACTTGAATCACTTTTTATAGCACAAATGACACCACTGACTGCAACAACTTAAACAGATATAGATATTTTTTATTAATATTTGTTTTGCTTGTTTGCTGCAATAAATAAGGCACTTTAGACTTAATGTATGAAGAAAATATTTCAAGAACGGTTTTCTTGACTTGCACTGTTAATTTTCCATACAGTCAAATAAATCAAGGATTCCGACTGTCCCTTGCTTCTCAAAGGTGTGGTACCATCATGGGGATATGGTTTAAAGGTGCATCTGCACATGATGTTATTTAAATAAACTTTTACAGTAAAGAATAAATAGTACATCAGTGTTCTTACATAAAGTAAAATCATGTACATTAAGTACAAGAGGAAGTGTACTGGGCTGGATATACATTATACAGTATAGCAAACTGAAAACTCATAATGGTTTATTATTATTAATATTATTAAAATATATTATTATTATTATTATTATTATATTATTATTATTATTATTATTATTATTATTACAATTTCATCTAGTATATAGGCTAGTATAAGCCTTTTACCAACAATAATTACGATATAAACTGCATCTTGACATCATTACATCATTTTACATTTTGATATTTCATACAACAAGCTAATACATTTTGACGCACCAGAATGTAAGTTTAGGTAATTTAATTCATAAATTAAGCTATATGATACTGGCTCAAAATGACTATGGGATTGATTTCATAGACATACTGTACTTAGTTATAGAGCCAGAAAACACACAAAAACACACAAGCAATACTGCTGAATACACTTAGTATTAAGGTGTAAGTGTGTGTTCTTTTTCATTTTCACTTCTGCAAATGATAAATATTTTCTCTTTCTCTCTCTCTCTCTGACACACACAAACACACTTTCTCTCTCCCCCTCTCTCTCACTTATTATCTATAGCGATTATCCTGTATAGGGTCATAGGTGGTCTGAAGTCTATTCTAGTAGACACTAGGTACACCCTGAACGGGTTGCCAATCCATTTCAGATCACAAGCACATCCTTACTCAAACATAAATGAAAATTTGGAAATGCCAATTAGCCTAATCTGCATGTTTTTGGACTGTGGAAGGAAACCAGAAAACACGAAGGAAACCCACCAAGCTGGGAGAACATGCAAACTTCACACACACAAATCTGAATTGTGAATCGAACCCTTGAGCCTGAAGGTGTAAGGCTGCGCGCACACACACACACACACACACACACACACACACAAATAAAGCGAGCCTAAAGACTTCAAGAGCAGTAGCAATTCATCTGCTGTGCACAAGTGTTCTTTATAAGATTATTACTGTCATCCCTCATGTCTCAGGCCATTAATGCTTCTTATTCCACAGGACTAATTTCATTACCGTAGCTGGAAGCCTCTGTTGTGTGTTTTGTTGTTCTTCACAGGCGACTGATGGAGAGAGAGAGAGAAGCATATGCCCTTAAGTGCTGAACTCTGCCGACTGTTTCTGACAGTGCTGCTGAGAGTCATTAAGCTCTTGCAGCTCGGTACTGGTGCTTGTTATACGTGCACTTGTTTACTACAGGGCTCAGGAGTGCAAACAGGCCTAGAGAACGGTTGGAAAGATGGGGGGCAGCTTGCTGAAACAGAGTTCAGGTTGTGTTTGTTCTCACTTTGGGAAGCATATGAGCTCTAAGGCATGTCATTTGAAGCTGTGGTTCTGTGTAGGTGTTTATCTATGTGTATTTGTTGTGTTTAACATTTCTCTACATCCTAAGCGCTAACTGATTTAATGTGTAGTAAAAAGTGAATGCATTTATTCTCAGTTATAATTATACTATGAAAGGTCTAAAGCCTGTAAATTTAGTGGGATAAAGTAAAGCTGTCTAGGTGCATGCCGTAATTACTGCTGATAAAAATAGCCAGAACTTGTACACAGAGCTTGTACATTTCACTTTATCCTGTTAATATCTAAAGTGTTATGTGCCTTTTTGTGTAAGTGTTACAGTTTGTTCTACGAGGTGGTATCAAAAGGTTTTTTGTTATTTGCAAGAAAGTGCTTTATTACTTATTACTTACTAATTAATACTGTATTATTACCTGGTGAGTAGGGTGGGTGCAGAATTTCTCAGAGGATCATGCACTAGTGGTTGCAACATTTTCGATAGTTGAGGTAGTTGAAGGTCTTCCTGATCTCTTGTCGCATTCCAGTGATGTTCTTCTGCTCAATTGCCTAATTGCAGTATTGCCATAAACTGGCCGACATCATTTTGTCAGACATCATTGTGAAAGATTTTCACACAGAATTTCACGTCATTTCACGAAACCCACCTTGTCAGAATAGCACTAGTTGCACAGCTCCCGATGTATGCAGGATGATGTCTTTTGGCACACTGACTTATGGAGGTCATTGCGCCCTCTCACTGTGCGTGCAGCCTTATGCTGCCATCTATTGGAGTGTTACAAAACTACTCTTGAATTCTTTTTTTAATGACTTTAACTTCACTGTACACTTACAAAAGCCTTGCTCTCCCATTTGAAGTTCTGTAGGTTCAGCTTGCTGATATGTTTTTTCTGTGCACCACAGCTGTAAAGTTATTGCAGCCTTCTGTTCACCTCAAATCAAGCTGGATATTCCCCTTTGACATTTTTCATCAACGGAACCACATTTCTATGATTTTAGATAGTATTTAAGGTTTTTTTTAGATAGTTTGTTTTGGTAATGAATTTCTATGGAAAAGATGAGATGTGCAAAGATGAAAAGTTTTAACTCTTTTAGCTATTTACTATTGTAAATAGCAATAAATATTGTTTGAACTGAAAAATGACCTAAATTTATAGATAAATACTATAATTATTTTTATTACTTTTACTATTATTATTTTCTATTACTTTTACTTTAAAATTACAATTATTATTTATTAATTCATTGTAATAAGAGTACAAAATAAAATGTGAAAACTAAGTAACTATTTAGTTTTGAATAACCTTAGAAATAATTGATATGGGCAGTTGGCCTTCCAGGCAGCCTCAGTAGGCTCAGCACTATATCCCAGTAAGAAAAGGTCTATTTTCATATTTCGTTCTGGTAGGCTACAGATAGAACATTTCCTCTAAATGAGTCCATGCCTAACTATATGTATGGTTAAAGGGCGTGTGCACCCTCTAATGACCCTGTATGTGAATAAAGAGGGAACCCCCTCCGGTGGATCTGTGACATCACGGCTGCCTCTCCCCTGCGGCCCCATTTGTCTCATGCAATGAGAGGCAAAGTCAGTTGGTTCCTAGCAGCCATGTGATTCGGTCAGACGTGAGAGAGTGTGTAGCAACACGGTGGAATAGAAATTCGTTACTCTAATCAGACATGGACTGGTGAATGCACACGAACAGTGTACATGCACACAAATTGCCAGAAGACACCTGACACCACATTTAAACCCCCTACCACCACCATCTAAAGGGACAAACGTTAAGCCTTAAACAGAGCAGAACAGAAAAAAAAGCCTATACAGTATTAACCTACTGTTAACTAGTTGTTATTGTATTCCTATATTGACTTTATATATATATATATATATAACATAGACAATGTCCAAATAATAAAAAAAAAGTAAGAAAGCACAATGGGCATGTCTTGTTTTGAATCCCTACATAAGTTGACATGCCCAGCATCCAGTCTAGCTGCACAGCCTAATCCCTGTAATGGCCTTTAGACGCCAAACTGGTGGGCAACTTTAGAAAGATGACAGGAGAACAGGAGAACAGGAACACGGTGCACACCAGTTCAGTCTCATTTCTCTCCCCCGCTTTCTTAACACCACACACACACACACACACACACACACACACACACACACACACACACACACATATATATATATATATATATATATATATATATACAAGCAAATAGACTTCCATTTGTTCATATACAATCAGACATATGCACACACTGAATTTGTACAGTCCGACACAGAAGACACACAAACTCCAGCACACTTCCAGCACCAAGTTAATCACTCCTCTGCAGTATAAGGCCCTCTCTACCTGCAATGTGTTTTTTGAAGCAGCTGAGGGGAAACCCTGTTTTGTAGAGAGCAGTGGGGGATAGTTAGTATCATTAATTAATGCCAAAAGCGATGTAATTGGCCATCCATAATCCTTGATGCACGGAGGGTTCTGACAGGCAGAGGTGTGCACCACTGCAATGCTTGAGAAACTCACCAGATTACTCTGTGTGTGTGTGCCAGCACTGCAAACAATTACATCTTAACGATTACAAATTCAAATGTAGCAACATTTATCTAGTATTTCCTACTGCAAAATTACAGTAAACAAAATATAATAATTTAAACCTATTTTCAACATATTTCAAGAACATCAGAATGATCTGGTTTTATTAATAGATAATTTTAACCATTAATATTTATTTTTAGAAAGAAGCGAAATTCTTTACCAGTACAGTATAAACATTTGAAGGCTGAAATTAAACCTCATCTGAAAATAGGGTGAGAAGTCTTTTATGCAAATACATTAATTAGGCTTATTCACAATTATATTAATGGCAATACCTCACAAGGATAGTAAGACAAACTTAATAATGGTATCAAGTTACAGTGGAGAAAAGCAGAAAAATTATTATTTAGTAAGGAAAATATCCAAATACCTAATAGCTCTGATGTAATCTTCGAATCTAACAGACTGTGTTGCTTATAAGCAGTATTACTTAGTTTTTAAATCAGTACTATTTTGGTGAGCCAAGTTAATAGTATAGATTGTTACTCTTTATATATATATATATATATATATATATATATATATATATATAGCCTATATATATTATCTCTCTCTCATTCATATATATATATATATATATATATATATATATATATATAGAGAGAGAGAGAGAGAGAGAGAGAGAGAGAGAGAGAGAGTCAGACAAAAATCTATACACACTTCAGGAAAAAATAGTAAGCTGTATATTATATTAATATAATATTAATAATATCATATTATTATTATCATATATATATCAATATATAATATACAACAATAAATGTAGTATTTATATATCTGTACACATTTTTATTTTTCTGAAGTGTGTATAAATGTTTTGACTGTATATTAATAAAGCCACAGAGCTGTATATTTACATTCAGGGACGGGCGACAAGGTGGGAGTGGGCGTGGCCGGAGGTTCGCGAATGGGCGGGGCGGGACAGACGGGTGGAGTGGGTGGAGCCTGTCTTGTGCGTGATGAAAGGAAGGATTAATGGCTCTCGGCGCGGTGCTGAGACGCACGCGCTCCTAATTAAAGGCGAACGAGGCAGCGGCCGGCTAAGGATCAGTGGCTTTTAATGAGGGCCTTGTAGGCTGATTTGGGCGTAATTTTCTGCTTAATAAGGCCGGTTTAAAAAGTCATTTTGGAGGGACGGTGCTCTTTTAAGCCCACTCATTATCAACAAGAGCGTCTCACTTAAGTGCTTTAGAAAATGCTCGGTTTAATTAATATAGAGATGGCACGTGGTTTAGCTGACAGGATAGAAATGAGAGAGAGAGAGAGAGAGAGAGATAGGGGTGATAAAGAATTTTCAAGGGCACTGGTTTCATTAAGCTACTTCATTACGACCTGAATAACTCTTTATGTCATCTGGTTGTCCTTCCTGTGTAGTACAGGCTGACTGGTGATGTACAGTCACTGTAGCACTTTTGACATAAGAGCAGGGCAGTGAATGGTCACCCACACTGATTTGACTTAATGACTGTCTCCCCTTTTAAGAATCTGTACAGAATTAGTATTCTCCCTGACAGCTCACTAATCTGTGTCACCGAGTGAGGAAAGACAACAGAAACAGTATTTTTGGGGGGTATTGGATTCGTCCACATGCCATCCAGTACATCAGGTGATAGATACTTACCATCTTGGGAATATATTTGTCGTTTCTATGGTAGAGGTCAGGTTGCCAGCTTAATGCCAGATTGTCATTTACACATTATGGGCAATTTGGGAACGCCAGTTAGCCTCATCTGCAGCCACCAAGCATGGGGAGAAAATGCAAACCCCAATGCACACGTGAGACGCGAGGTGGGAATCGAACCTGGACCCTGGAGGTGCAAGGCGACGGTGCTAAACATTATGTCCCCATGCCGCCAGCAAGTCATAACATTATAGAAAATTTCAGCGCTGATCATTTATGAATTTTGCCACTTATTGTCCTTTGCACTGAACACTATACGTAAGAACTGTCCAGTTCACTGTGTGGAAAATAGTCTCATATCACAGTGCGTTTTTAGAGTCTGGCTAGATATTTCTAATATCCAGATATGGCTAGTGCCAGATATTTCTGCTTTTACAATTGAAGGGTTTGGCTGGAAGGGTTGGGAGGGGATGATAATGATATTGGAGGAAGGAAGATCTGGATGCTTGAGGTTTATCTGAGCTTGATCCGGGGCTTTCCGTCCATCTCCTCAGCAGTGGATTTTGCTAAAGTCTCTTAAAGCTTCTTTATCCCATTGTGATAATCAGTTTATGACCGATTCCACTTGTCAATAGCTCCACGAGACGAAAGTGCCTTGCTTCAAGGACTAACAGTTAGAAACCTGTCACTTCTCAGGGGTTTAATGCCTGGGGTTTCCTGTTATAAAACCATTTCTTTGGCTGTTATTTTTTTTTATTTCATAATTTTTATATCTGAGATAAATATAATGTAGTTTATTTCACACAATACTGGATAAAAATGGATTGAATGTGAATATTGTTCATTATTAACATTAGGTTACATTTCATAATGAATACTTAAAATGCTTCAAAATAATCACTTAGTGGAAAGTATCTTTTTAATCTCTTATGCATCTCTGTGCAACTACCAGACTGAAAATCCGATTATATTAACTAATCTTCCTTATCTTACATTCAGTTTGTCAGCAGGTTTATGTTTTTAATGTCTTATTAATTTTTGATTGAAACATAACTGTAATGAAAAAAAAAACAATGCTACTACTATATGGGCATATGTACTGTATGTACTTGAGCAGCATTAGCAGAGAATAATGTATGTCTGAAAATAATGTATGTCTGAGAATAATGTATGTTTTCTGAGAAATGAAACATGATGAAGTCACCAAAACTATTCCTACGAGGACCACATCAGATGTTGATAAAGAGGACATGGTGTTATTTTCATCTCGCAGTCTGAAGCGAGTTCACTTGTAATGAAACAAAATTAAATGACGTAGAATCCACTTACACAAATTCCAGTGTGATTTCATTTTCCACCGATCCCCTCATGTCTACTGAGACTATCAGGTGGTATAAAGCACTTTTTAATGGATTAACAGGAATAAATTGGATATTACTAAAAGAGGTTATGCCTTTGATATATTGTGATAATGAAAATTACTTTGATTTATGTAATGTTAGATTCTGAAGTTTAACCTGGATATGTATAATGCATAAAGAGACAGAGTGAGAGAGAGAGAGAGAGAGACAGAGAGAGAGACAGAGACAGAGAGAGAGCTAATGCCTCCTCAGCTAATGCTGTTTAAGTCTTTCTTGGTTACGACAAAACATCATGGAGTATTAAAAAAATAAAATAAAATAATAAAACCATATCACTGACTTACTTACTTAATGACTGTAATTTTTCATATTAGTCATGCATCTTTTCTCCTGAAGCTAATTCAGTATAAAGTCATTATTGTTTTCCTGTAAAATCCTTTTGGGGAAGGGTGTATTACCTGGAATTATGATTTAATTTGTACCCTTTATCCCTATTGTACTGTGTACATTTTAAATATGTCCATATAGTAGTACATATACTACTGTTTCTCCTGGAGACATCTTAGACCATATTAACTGTGTTCATGGGAATATTCTTTTAGATTGTTGCAAGTAAGTAAATTAGTAAGTAAGTAAGTAAATAATAATAATAATAATAATAATAATAATATACCAACAACAACAATAATGACAACGAGCCAATAATACTTTCCCCTTATGAAAGCTTTCATAGAGTTTAGGTCGCACCTGCATTTACAAAACCTACTGGTGATTGTTCGGTTTTATGTGATTAGAGTTGTTATGACTACCTTCTCAGCCCTGTGCTTCTTCCAGGTTGATGTGACAGCCTCCTCGTCCATCATGTGGAGCAGGGCTGGTCCATCGAGGGGGTTGGTGAGGTGCCATTCTCCTTCTTAATTACACTGGCAGCATAATGGTGGAGATGACTTTCAGAGAGATAGGGCAGGTGACAGGGAAGGAGCCACACTGATTTTGTATCTGTGTGTATATGTGTGTGAGAAAACAATGTTGCCATACTTACTACAATCTGTTAGTAAACTACTACAGGTCTTTTTACATTTTAGCAAATTTGCCTTTGGAGCACATGTATAGGTTATGATTATTGAATGTAATAATATGCATTTGCATATGCAATGACCATTTTGGTCCTCTGTGAATGAAAGAAGGATTGATTGGCATAATTGGTTCTCTCTCTCTCTCTCTCTCTCTCTGTATGTGTGTGTGTGTGTGTGTGTGTGTGTGTGTGTGTGTGTGTGTGTGTGTGTGTGTGTGTGTACTTGTGAACCTGAGCATGCATATGCTTTCGAGGAGGTCTCCCCTTTATTGCCACTCCACTGCACTTCCTCAGATAATCCCTACGCCCTGCGGAGAGTACAGGAGCCCTGGCAAACACACAACCACACACACACACACACACACACACACACACACACACACACACACACACACACACACACACATATTGTGATTCAAGTGTATCTTCTCACCTTAATAAGGTGTTAATTCATTATTACATGTAAGAACATGTATTAATAATATTAAAATGTTATTAAAACCTAATGTAATTAAAATTTATTGAAACTGGTAATTAAAACACAAATGTCAAATTTGCTCAGATATTAACACATTGGTTCAATATTATTAAAAAACTTTTTTTGCCTGCTTACATGCTCTTGCTCCTAGTAACAGTGTCTGATCCATATCAGAAGCTTTCTGAGTCTACTTCTGTCTTATTGTCTTTCATAACGCCTCCATTCTTCCACCATTAATACTATGACCAGGGGATTTTCCATGATTTCTGTGACTCTCGGTTCATTTTAATCATGGCAATGGGATCAGATAATCCAGGCCTAAGAGTGGACTTTGATTGTTCTGATTGAGACTCTTTTGTTAGAAAGATATGTAATATGCAGCATAAGAGGATTCAGGGCAATAGATTGTATGATTAATCATGTTTGCAGTGGAAATGCAGCACTTACATGCATTGAGGGACTTAAACCGGTGTAAGTCAGAGTTGCTGGAAGGGGGGGGGGTTAAGGTCAGACTGAGTGGTGTTTAATATGCAGGAACAATAGACTGAGAGATTTATAAGGTTGAAAAAAAGAGTTTAAAGCTTTTTGTAAGAAGTCCGCAAATGAGATCTTTAATAATTAGTGATTAATTATTCAAGAAAGGACTCCAGGGCAAAGAAAAGACACTTATTGGAGTTGTAATAGTACTGGGATGAATATCCACTTCTGCAAAGTAATACAATCTTTTTTTTGTGTCTCTGTGCTTTGCCATGTCAGTAAAAGGTATAGAGTGATTACTAAGAGAAAAAGCCAGTGTCAGACGACGGACATAAGTGGAGGATCAGACATGTACAGACCGAGTGTCTATGAGTGTGTGGGGATCAGTGTGAAATATGGACAACCCCTCGGTATTAATCCCCTCAGCAGCATGCCCAGCCATGAGGAGACGGAGTCTGCTGCTCTGTTTTGCCTGATGCGCACAAACACACACACACACACACACGCACACGCACACACACACACACACACACACAACAAAATATAAATGCAAATTGAGCCTTTTGTCAGTCTCTGTCCTTTATTTCTACATGAATTGTTTAATATCTCAGTGTTGTTGGTCACAGTTTAGCTAGTTTTAGGTCTAAACTGACTTTAAGGAGTTGGGAGTTTGTAGCTGCAGGCTGTTTGGAGCGCTGATGTACACACCTATACTGATTTCTTGCATCTCAGTCATTATTTACATTAGAGCTGGAGGGCTTTCTGTGCTTTCTCTTTAATGCACCGCCATAATCCAGCACAGAGCGACAGCCTGACTCACACTGAGCAAGGCCAATTTCTCCCCCACTGAAACAACTGCACTCTTCTATAGAGGAAAAAAGAGCTATTGTCTGTTTGTCTGCTCTGTCCATTAATGCATCTAAGCTCGGTAAATGTTTGTAATATTTTACTTTAGCATCAACCAATGATGTGTGCAATTATTTAAATATTCAATGTATTTGTCATAAAAATATAATATTATATGTTTTATTTATATATTTCAGCTATTTATAGTTTTCTGTATCTGTTTCAGGGAATGGCAGTAAATATATAAAATACTCGTATATCTATATTATAAATGTCAGTTTAAAGTCAGTTTCACAGTAAATTTTTGTACTTTTATCCTGTGAATCACTGGAATGCCTTAACTGTCAGTGAGTGTAAATACTGTGTACGCAGTAGAGTATATACCTATTTACCAATGCAAATTTTATCATTAGAAGTTGCCTAAACAAAATAAAACCAATCGACTGTTATTCTATCTCTTCTTACACAGTCCATTTATTTAAAATACTTAAAAAATATACATTTTATAAATTCCAGTTAAACATACCACATGATGGTCAGTATGTCTCAAGCTGTGATCTATGTTGCAAGAAAAAATATTACTAATTTAATTATTATTGCAAATAAATAAATATCATTTAAATGCTTGAAAAGAAGTTTATGTGTAACACACTACTTAAGAAAAAGTAACACTGATGATTTGTGCTGTAAAAGTCAACCTACAGCATTGTCGGCACCACCAGGGTTTGGGTTCGATTCCCAGACAGGCTCGATTCCGGTCTGTGTGTGCATGGAGTTTGCATGTTCTCCCTGTGCTTGGTAATATAAAAAAGTATAACGTATATATGGGGGGGTAGCTTTGAAGGTAATCTCATACTGTAAGTGTCAAACTGACAAACCAAAGCAACCCCAGTGCATGTTTCATTGTCATCTTCTATACCACTTTATACTGCATTCAGGGTCGCAGGGGGCCTGGAGCCTATCCTAGGAGACTTAGGGCACGAGGCAGGGTATACCCTGGACAGGGTGCCAATTTATCGCAGGGCACACACACATACACACACTTAAACACTCATTCACACACTATGGTCAGTTTGGGAACATTAATTAACCTAACCTACATGTCTTTGGACTGTGGGAGGAAACCAGAGTACCTGGAGGAAACCCACCAAGCAACTCTGTGTGGAGTACATGCTCCACACAGAGGTGGGAATAGAACCTGGCAGAGAATTTAATCTGGACCCTGGAGGTGCAAGAGGACACTGCTAACCATAAGCCGCCGTACAGCCTGTGCACCATGTTTTTACTGTTTAAACATACAAGTACAGTCGGTTTCCAGACAAGCCACTTTTAGCCTATAGAAGTAAAAGTATCAGCACTTTCTCACCTCCTTGTGCTATCATGGCTAGAAAAGCCATGCTTCATATTTAATATGTGTCTGAGTGTGTCACTATAGATATTAGGTCAGAGAGATACAGATTAACACCAATAGCTGTAATTATAAGCAGCTGTTTAGGTCCCCTTTCCCTCTCTCTCTCTCTCTCTCTCTCTCTTTTTTTCTTTCTGTCGTTCTTTCTGCTTGCTCTCCTACAGATTGCTTTAAATTAGGGACAGGAAACCAAAAATGATCCACATTAAATCTCTATTGAATGAAAATAGCAAAGATTAAACAAGGGATCGTGAGCAATGGTGAATTATTGTAAATCCTGACTGTCAATCTGTTTATCTGCAAATGATAGAGAGATAAAAAAGCAGGTAAATACTGTATATATATATATATATATATATATATATATATATATATATATATATATATATATATATATATATATATATAAAACAGAATATATGGACAGTGTTAAAGTGTAATATATTTAACATCCACTGTTCTTTTCCTCTCCACAGTTCTGGATTAACATCTAACCGTTCCTATTTGTCTGTCAGTTCTGAAATCGTCCTGTTTTTATTGTGTGTTTGAGTTTGAGTTAAAACAGCCAGCCTTTCGGATAGCCTCAGGCAAATTCCCTGAATGTACTTTTTAAGGACGTGTAAGTCCATTGAGCACAGAGGCTGAAGGTTATGCTGTGATGTTACTGTGATTTCTTTACACACATGTAACTAGGAACATTTGTGACCAAGCATTTCACAGTCACTCGGGCAAATTTTCATGACCTAACATACAGTTGCATTTTTATCTGAAAATGCTAAGATATGATGTGTGTGTGTGTGTGTGTGTGTGTGTGTGTGTGTGTGTGTGTGTGTGTGTGTGTGTGTGTGTGTGTGTGTGTCTTAACCTGTCATGTTGTCTGTGTAGAGTTTTGTACCCTAAGGCTGTGTATTTGTGGTGAGAGAGAGAGAAAAAGAGCGAGAGAGAGAGAGTGTACGTGTGTGCGTGTGTGTGTGTGTCTGTGTGTGTGTGTGTCTGTGTGTGTGTGTGTTTGTGTGCGTGTCTGTATGTGTGTGTGTGTGTGCGCGTGTCGTGTCCACTTGAAGTTCTTGCTTATTGGGGACTAAATGTCCCCATAAGAAAATAAATATCTGACCCCTTTGCGAAGACAATAGTCTGGTCCCCTACAACGACAACTGCAGCAGCTTACAGTATATAAGTAAATATATACTTTTGCTAATGATGTTACAGTTAGGGATTAGATGTAGAATGTATCAGCTGGATAATTAATAATAATTAATCATTAATAGTATCTTTAATAATCTATGGATGGTTTTGACAAGGATACTAAGACGAATGTATGTGCATATGCGTGACCATGTGCACGTGTGTGCCCGTAAGCATGAGACTCATGGCTGGCCGTCCTACTTGTGCTCACCTGCATCTGTGTTTGTGTCATGCATGATAGGTGTGCCACCTTCCCTCTCTTTACCTCTACCATCTCTGCCACATTTTAACGTTCCTGCCGCTGAGCTCTTACTTTGTTTTTAAGTAAATATCTCTATCTCTGTTTTATTATTGTAGAAATGTGGCTGTTATTGAATTTGCTCATAAAACCTGATCTCATGAGGATCTTTCATGAATTCAAATGAACAGGGACGGTGAGGTTGGATTGCATTAGATTTCATACAAATTATGGTTAAATCATATTAGCCATAGCCTCGGTTAGCTAGAATAATCAACATAGTCTAGTATCGCTGCGATATAGTCTATCTTAGCACTTTATTGTTTACAAGACAGCCCCATGGATTGCACAAAAACATTCCACCACATCATAAAGGTTCAGATCCAGTGAATAGGAAGGCCACTGAAAAACAATAAACTCATTGTTGTGTTCATGGAAGCAGTTTTGCTTTGTGACATAGTGCATAATTATTACAGTAAGTAACAATTGGATAATCGTCAATTATGGCCACGGAGGGCACATTGTATGAAACAATTCTTAAATAGGCTGTGTCACTTAAAAGATTATTGATTAGTATTATCAAACCCAAAGTGTGCCAAGAAAATATTTCCCCCACCTTTATATCACCTCCATTAGTGCAGTTTTGGTGAGCTTGTGCCTGTTGCAGCCTCTTCCTGTTCTTGGCTGACAGATGTAGAACCTGACATGGTCTTCTGCTGTTGTATTCCATCTGCTTCAGTGTTTGATGTGTCATGCATGCTGAGATGCTTTTCTGTTGTACTAATGTACAGATTGGTTATCTGAGTTACTATAGCTTTTCTGTCAGCTTGAACCAGTCTGGCCATTTTTATCCACAGAACTGGACGTTCTCTATTGCTCTTTACTGATTAAACTCTAGAGACTGTTGTGTGTGAAAATGTTAGTAGATTAGTAGCTACGGGAATACACAAACCTGTCCGTCTGGCAACAGTCATGCTAAAGTCCAAATCACTAAGCTGACTTCTTTTTTTTTTTACTGTATTGTTGTATGCAATATGTTTGTCTGTAAGTCTCAATTATGAACTAAATGTACACATAAGGTTGACTATAAATGTTATAGAAACCTTTTCCATAAACTTTAATCAGAACAAAATGGTTGCCCTGTCTATCTATAAATTCCATCAATCAGCCATAACATTATACCATGTAACATTATGGACAGTATTGTGGTTCCACCTGTGCCACTGGAGCGGCTCTAAATCTCCTTCACCACACCTCCGGGATTTGCCAGTGGATCCTCAGGGTGCAGTGGATTGCGATGTGGGGCCTCCCTGGATCTGGGAAGTCCAGGTCAGCAGCCTTGGGCTTGTTGCCTGCTGGGCCCCATGTTCCACAAGCCGTAGTGCACTGGGTGTTCTAGTGCCTTTCTTATATAGCCAGCATAATTTTTTTTTAGCAATTTGTTCTACATCCATTTATGGGTAGAAATGGACTCAGAGGGCTAGACTCAGATGAGCCTTGGGTGGTCATGATCCTTGTCACCAGAATGTAAAAAGTTTGAACAACTTTAAGAAAACAGTTATTTTAATGGAAATATTAGACTGAATTAAATTACCTTTACTGTGCTACACTATAGTACAACACAGTTAAAAAAAAAAGAAAAAAGAAAAAAGGTTTTTACTAGGGTGGAAATAAATGTGCATGTCACTGTGTTCAGAATGAACCATTTACATTCAATTTCATATTCAAAAATATTTATCATACACCTGACATAAGTGAAGCGATTCATATTTACCCAAAATATAGTTAATAAGTATGTATCTATGGGACCTCATTATTGAATAATATAAGAAGATGGTTAGAAAAGATCCAGGACGACATCATCAACAACATACCATAGTGACGTTACTGTTTTTCTCATGAAAAACAATGTACGAGCTTGATGTACTATAGTCTGATAGTCTATAGTCTGTGCTATAGTCTACCAAAGTAGAATTTAAATAAAATGTCTACAGGTAGATTCTTGCCTAAGACCTTTTTTTGTTTTAAAAATTTGATTGCTAAAACCACATTCGAAAAGAAAAAAAGATCTGACATAATAATAAATAATAATAATTAAAATAACTGCTATTTAACCTCCTTTGCAGCAGAAGATTATTTACTCAGATGGGGAATTGTGTTTACATTTTTAAAAAGTTTGTAACTTCCTTATTTAAATTTTTTTTATGTTTTATGAATCATATCTTTGAATTATGATTTTTAATTTAGGGAACATTAAAGAGAAAAGGGCCAGTTTGTTAAATTAATTTTTAAAATTAGCTCCAAGGAAAAATAAGGCTATCGGAGCTGGCTGTGATGATCCCGAGATGATGATGAATCTCGAAATCTCAAAATCTCTCTCTCTCTCTCTCTCTCTCTCTCTTTCTCTCTCTCTCTCTCTCTCTCTACCGCTTGGCTGTAGATTCATCCTCAGAAAGCAGTCGGGCACAGAGCAGATGGTGACCGTATTCAATTTTCCAGACTTGCCTTGCATTAAATGTTCGTTATCAACTGCAAATGCAGCCAAGCTCCTGTAGCACTATCACACCCCCTTAGACACACACACACACACACACACACACACACACACACACACACACACACACACACACACACACACACACACACACACACACACACACACACACACACACACACTCAAACATGGACACTCTTACACCATTAATAGCCCCCTCCCCTCATCTGCCACAGAATGGTCCACTCATGCTCCCGAATCCTCTAGCAGTTGTATAATCTCATTTTATCACACAAATACTTTCCTGATCCATTTGTTCTTTCTAACTTACCTTTTCACCCATTTTTTTCAATCCCTCCTCCCTCCTGTCTGTATGTGTAATCATAGAAGCCTAAACCCTGTTAGCACTAAATCAGCTTTAATCTCCTGCATGAGGGAAAGATGAACATTAATCCACATCTGTCCATACAAATGTTTTCTACTCATATTTCAAATTGCCTGCCTGTGGGAAGAGTCAAATACCAGAGTGCACATTGTGTGTCTACATGTGCTCTTTCATATCGTGTAACATGTTTTGCTTTCTACATTTGTTTGAATTTAAATTTGAATGTTAAAAAGAAAAATAGTTTTGCTTGAGTATTATGGGTTTTTTTTGGTTGCAGGCATAAATGTATGTGAGAATGTGGGTGTGTGTAGGTGTGAGAGTGTGTGTATATAGTTCGTGTGTCTGCATGTATTTTTTTGTGCTTATACTGCAGTAAGTGTGTTTACTGTACATACTGCATCTATGTGTGCCTTGACTTGGAAAGTTCAGAGTTCACAGTCTTATGGCTGGCTGCATAGTCATCGTATGAAGGCAGTATGATCCTAACTTGTATTATAATATTCCCAGATAAAAAAAAAAACAAAACATTTTAGTGTATTATAAATGCATTAAAATCTTCAACAATTGCAAATAAAATTGTACCATCAATCAGTTAATATATAAAATGTGTTTTAACATTACTGTTTAACTTTTTTATTATTATTAATAAATGTTAAACATGCATCGAAATGCATGCATGTTGTTTTATAGAACACTTTTAGTAAATATGTTAAAGGAAAATATACTGTGTATATTCAATGTAATTTCTAAAACACTTTTATTTGCCCTTTGTTTTGGTGTCTAGACAATCATGTTTGTGGGTGAACTTGGTTGTTGTTGTTTTTTTTCCCAAAAGTGGCCTTTAAGCAGAAATTTTCACTGAATTAGTTCATGAGACAGTTAATATGTCAACAACAATAGCACCGTAATACATGACCATTATTGTCAAAGTAGTTCCTGTTTGTGTGACGTTAATTGCTGCCTAAAACAACAGATTAAAACTTTCTTTTCTACAGAAACATGCAGGTTATGTTTTCATACATATATTGTGGCCATGTGCAAAGGGCAATGCAACAAATTATTAAATTCCTTTTTTTAACAGTTTTATATGTGACAAAGTCTTAATTTAACTATGTGAAATAACAAAGCATATTATTATTAATTACAAAGTGAACTTTTTTTTTACTTGGAAAAAGCCAGAGGTACAACAGAGTATTCTACATCTGCAATGCAAATATATTCCTGATATATTAATTGGGTAATAATTGGGTAACACAATATGTGGTTGTTGTTTTTTTTCATACTGTACTTATAATACATTAAAGACACTACCAGTCAAAACTTTAGACACACCTTCTAATTCAGTGGTGTTTCCTGATTTCTACAAATACATCACTTAACAAAATATCACTCAACAAATAACGTATCGGAAAGTGTATCCAAACTGTGCACTAGTACTGTAATTTAATTTTACTAGCATATAACTTTATTGGCATTTAACCATTTACTTAAAATACTTGAAGTTGTTCCACTTTAGCTTACAGTTGTGCTTTTTGCAAATCTAATTACAACTAAAATACACGTAGTACAAAATTAGTTATGCAGTAATGGAAAACAGCACAGTGGTGTAGTGGTTAGCACTGTCGCCTTGCACCTCCAGGGTCCAGGCTCGATTCCTGTGACTGTGCATGAAGTTTGTATGTTCTCCCTGTGCTTGGTTGGTTTCCTCCGGGTACTCCAGTTTCCTCCCACATTCCAAAGACATGTAGGTAAGGTTAACTGATGTTCAAATTGCGCGTAGTGTGTGAATGGGTGTGTCAGTGTGTGTATGTGTGCATGCTATTGGATTGGCACCCTCTCGTGCCCTAAGCCTCTTGGGGTAGGCTCCAGGTCCCCACGACCCTAAATACACGATAAAGCGGTATAGAAGATAAGTGAGTAATGGAAAACTTCAAGTATACTAATCATAAGTCTGGTTGGAAGTACAATTTCTTAAGATTTAAGTTAAACTAAATATATGTTAAGCATACTTTTTTTTTTTACATGAGGTACACTGCAAGGTTCATGCTCAAGCATCAACAAGTATGTAATGCAGATAGTGTGCAACAGTATGGCCTTGTTTGAAAAAAGGAAAAAATGTTGGAGAGTGCACACTCACACTCTGCATGTGTGGATGTGCCCACATGCATATTTATATGATTGCTCCTCAAAAGCAGTTTACGTGGATAACTTTACTTAAGTTCTGTAGACATAACTAAAAACGTCACAAAGACTCACACTTAACATCCGTTCAACACATTCCTTCCATCTTACTATATACAGTAGTGCTGTAAAAGAGTAGTGGTTTATAATATTAATTCCCGTTATTTCATCCCGAAAAGGATGAAAGGATCCCTTCTGAGTCTGCTTCCCTTGTTTCATTTCCTCATGTCTTCTTAAGGATTTTTCTTTACCACTTTTACCTTTGGCTTGCTCATTAAGTATCTGAAAATCTGTAGAGCTAAGTGGGCAAAATTGGCCATGCTCTCTGGGTGAGAGAGATGGCATACACTCTACTCTGTCAGTAGCACTACCCAAGCATGGGTGTTGTTAAGCTCAATGTATGTAAGAAAGGGCAGACAGCACTTTCCTCCAAGTGTATGGCACATCATGAGCAGAAGATCTAAAAGTTGCAGTTAGTTGGCTTGTCCATGTTCTCTGGTAGTTGTAATTGCTAGGTTGTGTGTTGCTACAGTAGGTTCGCCCTGCCTGGTACAGTAGGTGGGAATTTGGCAAATTTAGCAAATTTATACGGAAAATAAAGCAAGAAGTAAGTTAGCACATGTTTGGAAGAAAAAAACAACGTTCAGTACCAATCTAGTAGGATATTCTAAACTTAAAGCTTTCATACATATTTTGAAATGAGGCTTAACAGGAGGGTTATTCATTTAGATTCTCTGTAATCTAATGCTTCAATTCAGATAATGTCTGCCATCGTATGACCATGCTTGTCAGCGTGTCATTGTGATCTAATTTAAAATCTGTTAGTACTGTCCCAGTATTGATCAGTGACTACAGTATTTATAGCCTACTTTTCTCTTTCAGTCTCATGATAAATGTTTTAAATTGTTACACTTAACATTGGGTAATGTTATTGGACATCAGTTTTTATCCCACCTGGAAAAATGTATCTGCTTGTTGTTTTCTTTACACGCCAAACTCTGTGTGTAACAGGAAGGTGTGAAAGTGTCCATGCATTATCGCAGTGTTTTTGTTTGAAACCATCTTGCTGAGGACATGTGGTTTCACCATACAAAGTAAATTTCTTGGTCATAATTTGTAGGCAGTTTTATTTGCCCTTAGCAATTTTTATGTCTTATCAGGAAAATGTTAATATCTTTAAACTAATATCCATGACTAAAAAGAAAAACATTACTGAAGCATGCAAAAGCTCGAATTCTTTATCTGGATGCAAGGTGTTTGAGTCACAGCTCTGGAATATTCAATTTGTGTCCTTCCACCTCCTCCTTGTTGTTAATGTCAGATATATGAGGTTGTTTTTCATCTCTTAATCATGAAAATAACAGAGCGAGCCAGATTCACATCCCACAAAGTCCAAACTACAGACTGCTGCATAAGGCATGTTTGTATTCAGTATACAGGAAGTGCTATTAGCCAGCATTCGCCTGTTGAACAGTTGGACAGTGAGTGTTTGTTTGAGGCTTAATTGTCAAATATAATTTTATAATATAAATTTAGAGGCAGATACTGTAGAGTCGCCAGGGTTCACTTTCCTAAAGCCAATTTGAACATTTGGATCAACTTTGCGGGTGACTTAAAATATCTGTCAGCTAAAAGACGTTATTTTAAGGCAAATCAAAATTAAATCTAAAACATCCTCAAAAACACTGGTAACTGTAAAAAGACCAACATAAAAAACAGCAAAAAGAAAAGTGCGGTAAAGACATTATTTATTATGTGTTGAACTATTTCTGTTGCAACATAGAGTATATTGCAAAGAATTTAAATAGTGAAACGAAAAGGGTGATTATAGAGTGTGCATGTGCAGGAGTCATGATGTTAGTTAAAGATAATTTTGTGCTGCTTTGGAGATTTCCTTTGACTGTAAAATGTCCAGGGACCTGGCAACCACAGACACAGAAGTTAAACTGAGACACAGTAGTGCAGCTCTAACTTGCTAACAAATGCTAATGGTTTACTGGTAATATGCATTTATGTCATGTGATAAAACTGGGAAAGAAGTTAAAATCTCTAATTATTCCATATTGAACGCCCTTTCCCTGTGGGCAAGTCTAGCACTACATTAGCATGTTGCTAGCAGCAAATATGGTTTGCATTTGTTGATGTGCTACTTCTTGCACACTAGTCAGCATCTCCTGACTAGATTTTGAAGCAGGTGGTTTGTAGGTAAGCAATGAGAACCTTTACCAGTTTAAGTTTGTTCACTGCTAGAACAAGCTGCTCCCATTGTAAGATAAAAGTCCTAAACTCTTCAACATGCTCTTCAACATGCTGCCACACCGACTTCCTGTTTCAAAAGAAATTGTCCAAATATGGAATCTAATCACAGCTCTCATGCCATTTCACAGGGAATTTAAAAAGCTACGGTTTCTGCAGTCTGATATTAATGTCCACGCTATCTGAAGTCAGACAACTTGAAATCTTCTATAAATGACTGTGCTCGAGCAATTTTACAGATGAACAAGTGCGGATGTCATGAATCTAATGATCTTTAATTACCCATATGTCCAAATCTTCTGAAGAGACTCTCATACTCATATCATACTTTTTTTTTTTTTATACATGGTCAGTCCGTCCTATCCATATCTTTCTATCCACTGTCTCTCTATCCTTCTCTCGTTTTGTCACCCCCCACTCTCTCACGCACACCTACACACAGTGTGGTGGGCCACCTGTCTCTCATGGCTGCGATCACTGCGTTGCATAACCAGAATGTCCATCAGCTAAGGCCTCCTACTGACAGCCCCTAGTGTCCTGCTTAGACTGTGTGTATGCGTATGTGTGTGCGCGAACGAGTGTACATGGGAGTGTATGTGTTGCCTGTAGAGTCGCCTACACTTGTGTATATTATTGTGAATCATAAAACATGGACAAAATTATTGGGGGGCGTACAGCCAAATGTATGTACTCACACACACAAACACACAGAGCGCCAACTTAGTGTCCTAGATGATTTAATCTGCAAAGTGACATTTAACAGAAGAGATGTTAAATGCACTGGAATATGCAGTGATTTAAGGGGATTTGTTTAATTACTCTGTGCACCATATTTATTTTTTAGAATCTTAAAGTCAAAGGCTGAACATTTGGACACTGAACTAATGGACACCATTAGTCTGATTGTGTAGCCTAATAGATTTTTTTAGACAGCAAAGTCACTTACTCAGCGAACCATAGAATCTCTCTCTCTTTCTCTCTCTCTCTCTCACACACACACACACACACACACACATACACACCCTCAGTAAAACATATAATGGCTTTTAAATAATGCTTCTCTGTTGCACTTAATCCAGGTTACACAAGGTTTATGTGTGTCTCATGCGTTAATAACTGTAGACTCACTCGCCGGCTTTATGTTACACCGAATACACTCGTCTTGTCAACAAAGTATACAATTCACTTCTAATTATACACAAAAACAACACCCAAGAAGTGCATTTTACTCTGTTGAATCGTTTAGCTCCTGATGGCCTGTCAAGATGGCAGTTAGGAATTTTCTCTGTATTTCTGTGTTCTTGGACGTCTTATTGAGCAGACAGCTTGACCAGGCTTTGTGTTCCAAAAATCCTCCCCCGTGCAGTCCACACTTTCCCGACGTCCATCTCCGCTGTACGTGTGTGCGCATTTGGTGTGAGATCGGCATTGGGGATGGTGCCAGGACGTCGGCCCACTCGTCCATCACTGACTTGTACCTTAAGCAGAGCTGCTGTTGGGTAATATCTTCGCAATATTAGCAATATATCACTTGGTTAGGTAATTTTGAAATGACTATAGTGTTAGAGCTAAGCTGTGGAAACACTGGTGACTTTTTGGGACGGTTAAAAAAAAAAATGCCCTAACAGGCTGTCCTGCCCTGAAGCTTGAGTTTAGCAGGCAAATGCTCATTAGAGGAAAGAGGTTCACTCGTTCTACCATCACTCGCTTTGCTATTACCACCGACAAGACAAGGTCACTTTCGATTACACACAGGCTGTCATCAGATCATGTTTCATACCATTTTTAATATCCTTCCCTCCTCCTCCTACTCATCCTCCTCCTCTTTTGTCCCTCTATCTCTCTCTGCTAAGTTTTATGTCTTTAGCTCATGAGCTGCTGATGAGTACACTGCAGTAATTATCTTGTTTTACAATGGCTTTAAATGTCATATCCAGTCCAGAGTTAGGAAATTAATACCATAAAGAGAGACTTGGGCTTTGGGATGAATTAATATCAGCTTCTTAATGCCAGCGCAGTGAATCTTGATGTAGTTTATAAAACAGATTTTATGTTTTTATACACTGAACCGCTTAAAATATACAATGTGTGTATTGCTGCTGTATGTGATCTGTTGATATAAAGATGAAGAGGATGAAGATACCACTGTGATGAGCATATTTGATGGTATTATTTCACGAGAGTAGATGGAGGTCATATTTTATTATATTATTATGTGTTCATTGAAAACAATAGATACAAAATATCACTTGACAATGTACAGTATGTGATTATAAATGGAGATAACTGAAACTTAAAACGAGCAAGGATAAAAATGACCTTTTTTAATTTTTTTTGTTGTTGTTTATTTCAGCTCTTCTCATATATGTTATATTCTGCAGTAAAGGTATAAATAAAAGATATTTAACCTTACTGTAGTATCTTTAAATATTAAATGTGTTTTTTTTACATGCATACATGTATTTTCTGTGTGTTTTTTAATATCAGACAGCTTGATAATGTCTATGATGAAGGTTTATATGTTTAAGGGATTTTTTTTTTCTCTGCAAGCCTGTTGACTCTAATGCACAATCTACGTTCAAACTCTTTTCCTTCACACTACCTGTTCATGTCATTTATCTCTCCTCATACTGAAGCAAAAACACAGATTGAGGGATCCGGAGCTCTCCCTCAGCCTGGCCTGTGAAGAGCTGTGTTTACTCAGGCACTGATGCACATTTGGGATCTATTCACATTCAAAGACCTGCCAAATCATCCTCTCTTTCTTCTCTTCCCCTTGCTCACTCTGTGTGCCTCACTCCCTCCCTGTAGATGGAGATGTGAAATATTTAAACACACTTTGTTGTTTGGGGACAATGCACTCCAGCAGATGGGCCGGCGCTGCGCGGGGCCGATGTATGCAAATCTCCATACAAAGCAGGCCAGGATGTTTTCAATCTAGCAGCAGCGCCTCGGGCCCTGTTTTAATCCCCCTTTACCCACGGCCCTGCCGCTTTTTTTATCAAGTCAAACGCCTTAAGCGCTATGTCAACCTGGACATCTGGCCTCACCATGCAACTAGGAGGGGAAAAAAAACGTGAGAGAAAAGCATGCATGTGTGTGCGAATCTCTGTGTGTGAGGGAGACAGAGAAGGGAGAATATTGTTGAGCTGAAATGTTTGGAGTTGGCTTTTGGGGTATGACGAGGAGTCGTCACAGGAGGGACTGGATTTGTGAGTTGTTTGTGAGGATGCATGTGGATGTGTGGGTTTATGGATGTGGATGTGTGTGGCACTGCTGTTGAGCTGCGTGTTCTGATGCTGCGATTCAGACTGACCAGCTTTGTTTTGCTGAAGTTAATGCTCTCCTGAAGCGTTTGATTTGCCTGCTGATGTTGTAGACTGGCTTTTATGTGTATCTACATGCCTGCTACACAAGCTTGTCTGTGTACTTATTGTGCATCCAGTTACACCAACCAGTCTCATAAGTACTAGATAAGCTGAGTCTGTAATAGCATTGTTTTTTCCTCTCGTGCTGTTTTAGCGCATTGGGTTTATCATTTCTATAGCAATGGTGGTTTTATGGGGCAGGATTGCTAGTCTTCCATAAAACGTTTCTGATTTCTCATCCAGGCTTTGCGGCCAGCATCCGTATGGGCATAGATTTAAGGGTCTTGCCCAAGGGCCTAACAGAAGCAACTCGGTGCTGGAGAAGCTCGAACCCCTGACCCAAAGATCAGCGACCCAGAGCCTTAACCGCCTAAGCCACCAATGCCATCTGTAATAGCATAGGGTTGTAATTTTAAAACTAATGCACCAACTTACCACTTAATAGATGATATCACAATCACCATCATGATGGACATCAGTAGCTAGATGTATACATCTAAAACTCCTACTGTACCTGGAATCCATCAGTAAACTTCAAGAACACTTCCAAGAAAATATTCCAATAATTTCACTTAACATCTTGCAATTGCTGACTCTTGAACTAAGATTAATAGGATAGGATTGAATTAGGGATGGAAAATACATCCTTTGTTTATATACATAAGCATTGATTTTGTATAGTTTTTACTTTACCTGAGTAGTATGAAAAATATTACAAAATTACAGTTATTCCTTGTTACAAATCTAATTACAAATAATTGAACTTACTTATAATTTCTCACTTATTTTCATTTATTCTCTATAGCGCTTGTATAGGGTTGCAGGGGACCTGGGGCCAATCCTAGTCGACTCTGGGCATAAAGCAGGGTACACCTTGAACAGGGTGCCAATTCATTATAGCATGCACCTAGCATGCACACACACACACTCACACACTACGGGTAATTAGGAAATGTCAGGTAGCTTGATGTGCATGTATTTAGACTGTGGGAGGAAACTGGAGAAAAGCCATCAAGCATGAGGTACAGTAGAGAGATGTACAGTATACAGTCCTGAAGGTGGGACGTGAACCCTCGGCCCTGGAAGAGCGAGGCAACAGTGGTGCTAACCACTATGCCACTGTACCACCTACTTTAAGTTCCAGTATTATTTATTTACAGCTACAAGTTAGTATACAAATCCCATAGATCTCTTTTTTGTTCTCATCCACCCTACAACTCAATTACTCCATCAGGTCAATTTTAGCATACAATCATTTGAGCTAAGCATTCAAACATGTTCAGTTTACAAAAAAAAAAACTATCAAAAAATCATAACAATTCATCATCTGCATGACCTTCTCATGCTACACAGGGTAATTAGTGCTGTAGCTATCTGTATACATGATGGATAAGCCATAACCCTGCAATGTGGAACCTGAAGATGAGCAGCCCTGGCTATACCTAAATATAGACAGACGGAGTCACAACAGGAACTTATTTGCATCTTGGGTGTTTTGCAACATTTATTATAACTTCAAAGAGTATAAAAGCATGATATGTTATTTATTAATAGATTAATAGATGGAATTGTTGACACATTGCTGTGGTATAAGAGGAATAATACTCTCATGAAGCATAACTTTATTTTCTTTTGCTCCTGCTATTCACTTGCACTGATCTTTTTTTTTTCTGTGGTTGGTTGATGCCAAGTGGAAACCTCCGGTTCTGAACGAGTCCAACACTAAAGTACCAAAACATGCAGTTTCTTGGATGACCACTAGGCTCCAAAAGTGAGTATGGGGGGATGACCACTAGGCTCCAAAAGTGAGTATGTATTAAAATTAAAATTACAATAAGTCATAAAATTGTACATAATGAGGGGTGTAGCAGATTTGACTGACAGCTGCATTTCAGATCTGCTATGCATCAATTCTTCTTTAGCTAACTGGAATCAGTGAGCTTGACTTCTCAGCTGTGTAAACCTTGCACAGTACACTCACTCACATACTCATCTTCAATACAGCTTTGTCCTGTATTCAGGGTCACAGGGACCTGGAGCCTATCCCAGGAGGCGTAGGGCACAAGGCAGGGTACACCCTGGACAGGATGCCAATTCATCGCAGGGCACTGGAGAGTACAGTAGTCTTATTATTATTTTAGAGGTAGCATGACTTTGTTGACTTGCTGTGGGTTTAATTGCACTAACAGCCCGTCTAAGAAATCTCTCCTTTTTTTTTTAAACTAGGCGTGTTCCAACGAACAGCCTGGCTTTGCCCATTTGTCCATTTGTGGATTAACTGGCATTTAGGCTGAGTCAGCTTCTGCCAAGATGGTGATGGCCACAGCTTCCACAATTTAGCTTTAAAACCGCTTTTCAGAAACACTATGGGTGACATCATGGAGGGTTTGTCCAGTTCTTTTTTGTATGCTGCCTGTGGTTCATGCAAAAATGATACAGTAAGTAGTTGCAACTAAGCCTTTGTGTAATGGAGTTGAATGAAGAAAATTAATATTTAAAATTCCTTTTTATACAGTAGTTACATTGTAAAGTAATATCGCATGAGCAACAGTGAGCTTATAGAGAATATCAGTATGACTACAGGCATGAGTCTGCAGGCCAAACACCAGAGCTCATCACAGCTGTGACAATATTAATATAACTACAGGAGTGTGAGTGCAATCTTGCATTTTTAAACAAAAAATGTATATTAAGCAGTTGACATCTTTAAAACATGGCCAAATATTCAGTTTGTTTTTGCCTGACTGGATACGGAAGGAGGTCATTTTATAGTGTGGTGGCTCACTCTGGTTTGGACAATGGTGCTTAACAAAGTTTTTAAATTGACTAACATTCATATTTTAAGGCAAATATATATGGCATAAATATTCTATTATTATATTATATTTCTGATGACTTTGTTTGCCATGTCAATTGAGGATGTTACTTAACACTACTGTGTCGCTAACTGTTCCTAATGAGGAAGTGGATTCACTCTACCTGCCGGCTTAGTGAACCAAAATTAAATATGTGTAATTAGGAGATAAGTCCACCTCAATTTTGATTGTACTGTTATCCTCTCAATGTGTTAGGTCTATTGTCCAAACCTTTTATTTTTTTGGGGGGATTTATATCTTTCTCTGCTTCGATAAAACTTCGATTGGTGGGGGTCTGTTGTGCTGCAAGCTGATGTGATCGTTTAGAGTCAGATGTGGCAACTAAACCAAGAACAACTGATATCACATTTCACCTACAGGCTGCAGACACACACACACACACACACACACACAAACACACACACACACACACTGAGCACAACTGCTCACCCACACACATATATTTAATTTATTTTACAGCTACTTAGAGCAACATGAGCTTGGCCAGTGTAATTCTGCTTTCACATACTCATTGTACAGTTCTATATCCCATATATAATATTATTATTTTTTAATTGTTTATCTGCCCAAGAACTGCCATTTGTATCCAGTGACATTTGAGAATCCCCTTTTACTATATTATTATTACTATTATTATTATTTATTTATTTTTTTTACATAATTTGACAAATCTGTGGTTAAACTAATGTGTTATAACAGGTATCCTATGAGACAAAGTCAAACAGTACCAGGCATTTTTACAAAATATGCATTTTTTAAAAAAAAAATCTAATTTCAAGTAGTTTTTATCTAATCGATATCATGATTGCATGGTAGATTTTGTCTTTGCTGACTACAATAACACTTCTTGTCTTGTTTGTGCTGTTGTCCTGTGTTGGGTAAGGTGCCAGTTTGACATTAACAAGGTGGTAAAACGTGTCAGTCTGCCTATAGATGACTAAAACCTTGCTAGTTAAGTGTGTTTTATTCACACATTGAAATTCATACTTCGATCAATCTGTTTATAGACATAATGGGCGACTCCAGCGTTAGATGACATTTGGACAATTCTAGTATCAGTGAATTAATTTGCATAATATTTAACGTAATCTCCTCCATTTTAAATAATAAAGTGTCAAAATTAAGATAATCACTTACATCCTGTAAATATACAGCATTTTATCAGGGATCTTGATGTGACATTAAAAGGACAAACTTTTATAAAAGAGTACAGGTTTCCTAGAAACTCTGCGGATTTTTTTAAGACAACTGCATAAGGCATTAAACTTGTACCATGAATTAACACAAAGGGTATAGATTTAAAAATGTATCATTTCTAATAAACTGGCGTTATGGATATGACATGTCTAAATCCGCCCTCTATGAACTGTATAACACAATGGAATAGTGAATCTTAACATAAAACTTTTGAAATAACTATTGTGAAAAGAATTAAATTATTAAATTATCAATAATTGCTTTTTTTTTCCTGGTAATTTTTTTTTCCTTTAATTTTTTAAATATATTTTATATATAGTAGTAAATGAAATTGAATTTACTGCGTCAATGTCAAATCTTTAAGCGCTTAGCATTTTGCAGATCAAAGTTCTCCCCATCATTCCCTGTGCATCGAACACACTTAAATACCCACAGACTGAGAAGATTCTCATGTAAGAGCAGCAGCTCTGGTGTAAGTGATCTAATTAAAATGGACGAGTACAGCGAAGAGGATTAACAGGATATATGAGTAGAAAAATGGACAGATGAGCAGTGTTTTGCTCCAAGTTCAGAGTCTAACTTCACTTCATGCATGTCAAATTCCATATTAATATAATTGGTTTCATTATTTAATTAGCCTATTTCTTTTTATATTTGTGTTAAATGTTAAATAAAATGTTAGTAATGATATCAACCCATTTTTTTTTTCTTAGTAGAATTTTTTTTATCCTGTGCTGTGAATATATAATGCTTAAATACTTTCTTTTTGTTTAAAAATATGTGAGAAACCAACCTCTGGATGTATTATCTTAAGGGGAGCATTACACACATATGCACACACACGCAGACAGAAAGGAAGAGAGAGAGAGACTCCATGGATGCTGGACCCCTGCGGCTTGAGAGGCAGCTTTCAGAGAGACAGGTATGTCTGCCACAATCACCTCTGCAAACACACACACACAAACAAACATTTGTCAGTTATATGAGCATTTCCACATGTACACTTTATAATTATTTGTTCCACATATCCTACAGGTTGTAGGTCAAGCCCTGATCTGCCTCCCTTGCTGGTCTAAATGACCTGTGTTGAGTTCATCCATACCTCCAGGTTGGATACACACACACTCCACACATATACAGCCTGCCAGTCAAACTGCAGTGCACATTACACAGTCTACATAACCGGAAGGTGTTACTGTGTTTCTAGTTGTCCTCTTAAAAGGAAAGAGGGTGTACAGAGAGAAATAGAATGGGAGATAGCGAAAATCTGGGGGTAAAAGCAAGTGCGAATCCGAGCAGATTGCCTGGCAACCGATTGACCATCATTTGGCGCTAAAGAGAGAGAGTTAGAGAGCAAGCGAAAGAGAGAGAGAGAGAGAGAGAGAGAGAGAGAGAAAATGAAAAAGAGAAAATACAAAATAACAAATTTTATGTCTATCTTGCCAAGGCTTAAAAATCAATTGAAATAATTGGTTATCTGTATATTAATGTTTTATCTTAATTTAAAAAATCTTATTTTATTTTATTATAGTACTATTTATGAGGTCTTTTCAATCACTGAATCCATGCAGAAAGTTTTGGCATCAGTAGTGTTTTATAGTGTTGTACCATTACTCAGATTCTCACTGACTCCATCAGAGAGTGGCAGCCTTGTTTTCGAGTGTCTTGTTGCATGAAGCTTAATATATTTCTGGAATGTGTGGCATGGTCCGCTCCCTTCTCATATAACTCATCCTCTTTCCTAACTTTTAGCCACGTATAATAATTCTGTATATAAATACAGACTTGTCATTGAACTGTGTAAGAATAAAAAGCACAACTATTTTTTACATTTGCCCAAATGCAGCTTAGCTCCCAGTTTGATTAAAGAAGGTTGAAGCTGTATTTCTTTTTTATACAGGTTGGTTAAAAGAGACTGGGCAGAACAATGGTTCAGGATTAAGCAGGATTCTCAAACCATGTTACAAGTCCCAGTGTCCAAAATTATATTACATTGGCAGGATAAGATTGAGCTGTCCATCCACACATACAGTACATACATAAATTTGTTTGTCAATCCAGATAAAGACACAAATGTTTCAGGCATCTATCCTGAGCACAATTTATTAATTAAAGGGATAGTAATATAGATCTTATTCTTGTTAACAAACAAAATAGCACAAATGCCTAGACACAGTTTGCCAGTTTCCAGAAAGTGACTGTTTCTATACAGTTTACTGCAACAATATGTATTACTGTACAGTATGTGCTATAATAATATGTGAAAATAATCAATTATTAATCAGTGTACAGCCTTCAGAAAATCTAAATTTGTGCATAGGACCAGTATCAAAACCCAAAACATTAAAACACAAATACTGTATAGGACTTGTGATTGTGCAGTATAGATTCACATATCGTTATTTTCAGCAAACTAATAACTGAATTTTAACTGAACTACCCAAATATGAGCAAAAAATGTAGAAAATGGGTGACATAGTCAAAGAAAAAGCACAGATACCCATGATCACATGGTTTTATTGTTGTTTTCCTTTTTTTATGACCAAAAATATAATAATAATAATAATAATAATAATATGCTTATTTTGACAGTCCTCAGTTTTGTCCCATATTCCGGTAGTGATAAAGTTTACCCTTTATGGTAACTTTCATTCTACCTAAAATAATTGAAAAACCCAAATCCTGTACACAGTTTGAAGTCTGAAGCTCATTAACACACACCGGCTAGGCTTTCATATAAGCACTTTTTTTTTGTTGACCTATGCTGTGTCTGGCACGTATTTGTGCAGCTTGAGTTTTAAGGATTTTAACCTTATCAATTATAAACTCGACAACAGACCACAAGAAATTTTATTATTTTAACCCTCTTTTAGGGGAATAACACATTCACGGTGCCATAATTTTTTTTTTCAAAATCAAATTATCTGATCTTCTGATTTCATCAGATCATTAGTGCTTCTTGTAAATATGAGACAGTGTTTTTCTTAAATGTACCTTACAACATGGTAAAAAAAAATTTTTTCACATATCCCAGTTAAGAAGACGAGGTCAGAGTGCAGGGTGAGCCAGGATACAGGGCCCCCGGAGCAGATAGGATTAAGGACCTTGCACAAGGGCTTAACAGTGGCAGCTTGTTGGTGCTGTGGCTTGAACATCTACGATCAGGAACCCAGAGCCTCAACCACTTGTGATCTCTACTGCTTATCTTGTGTAAGGTCAAAGTGGCCTGGAGCTCATCCCAAGAAAAACACACCTTGAATTGGTGTGCTAACATATCACAGCACAAGCATACACACTTATGCACCCACTTAGACCAATCAATTTGGAAATTTTTATTTAGCATGGATTGTCTTTGGTTAGTTTTACTATAGGAATATTACAGGATCAACTTCTCTATGTATGACATTACGACTTTATATTCAGTTTTTTAAATTAGTTATCTGATTCTGTAGTTTGAATATATTAGAGAAAAACAATTCCTTTTGCACTTTATAACCATGTGTAGGCCACTCGAGTTCTTCCACACCACAGTCACCACAGTTTTCTATAAAGAGGACTTTAGAGCGCATGGACTATGGATTTTTAAAACTGACTGGATGACATTAAATACTTGTGGTGGAATGTGACAGCAAATAGAGGCATATTTCGCTAATGAGACTCTTTCTTGTGGGCATTCAGGTTTATGACTAGCAATATAATTAGTAGAAGTGGCTAGTAGCCGCTGACATTTCCATAAAAGGGGGAAAGCAGCAGAAATGAAATAAACAAGCTGGCAGCAGAAATGAAACTCATTTACATTCCAACATATTCTAACAAGGCCTTCTCAGTTTTCTTTTTTACTTTTTTTTTTTAAGATACATTTTTTTTTTCATAATTGTTTTTCAGAATATACCCAGTGCTGATGCCTGTAGCATGTTGGTCAGCTTTGTTTTCCCCATTCTCTCTTTTTTACCTGATCAATCTCTTCTAAATACTAATTAATGAATGCATAGTGTGGGTGCCCTTTCTATTGGGTCCCTTTGGTATAAGCAGTCATTAATGGCAGGCTGGTTTATTCAGCACAGCGACACTTGGAACTGATGCGAAAGGACCTGAGAATGAACACAAGTGATATTTGTGAGCAGAGATCAAAAAGCATTTACCTTTAGATGTTTTCCTGTTATGAATATTCAATGTCCTTGTTGAAATCTAATTTAGGTCTCCTTATCTCTAGGGCCTTTTAATCAGTGCCCATAGCCCGAGGGGTAGATCTGATTGACAGCCAAACTTTGAGAGAGAGAGAGAGAGAGAGATTGCTGGATGGATGGAACTGTGAATTTCTGGTTGAGGCGCAGGAAAAGAAAGAAAGCGCCTATCTGAATGCAAAATTATGTCTTTTGAGATTCACATTATTATTACAAACCTTGTGACAGGAGCTCCACACCGAGCAAAATAAACTGCTTTTATTTCACCTTTAGACATAATTATTTTAGTTGTACTGCATAGAGGCACTGTTAACACTTTTCCATTAAGTATTTTAATGACTTATACAAACTATTCTGTTAAAATAAGGGAGTAAAATATTCTCTTTATAAATATTTATCAGTCTTGATAACTTAAACACAAGGTTATTACCCCACCGGATCATCTGACTTGAACCTAACTGTTATAAAGAGAATTTATTTACCTTTTTTTAAGAGATTAACAACAATTTCTGTCGAATAGAACGTTTTAATCAATTGGTTTTAGTACTAAAGTAGATGTCCAAAATGGTTGCTTTATGTATTAATTTCATTGCTACATCAGGCCCTCTGTTGAAATGTTCATTCTTAATTTAATTTTTTTTTTTTATTATAGTTTTTTCCCCGTAATATATTTAACAAAAAGATGGTTTAATAGTGGTTAGCACAATCTCCTCACACCTCCAGGTTTGGGGGTTTCAATCTCAGCTCTCATCTGTGTGTGCAGAGTTTGCGTGTTCTCCCCGTAGTTGGTGGGTTTTCTCCATGTACTCCAGTTTTCTCCCACATTCCAAGCACAAACAATGTAGGCTGACTTATTTTTGACCATTGTGTATGACTGGGTGTGGGTGTGTGTGCCTGTGCCCTGTGATAAGTTGGTACCCTTTTGCCTTGTGACCTAAATTCTCTGGGATAAGCTCCAGACCCCCCATAATCCCACAATAAGTGGTATAGATAATAGGTGGATGTTTCACACAATACATCATGCTCTCTCATGACAGAGACAGTCAAGGTCCAATTCCATTAAAGTGTTGGAACTATAATCAAATCTTATAGGTCATTGTACAAATAGACAGTGATATTAAATATTTTTGTAAATGTATAAATAAATGTAATGTTAAAAACTTATATAAAGGATAATATCAAGTCTAATTTCTTATTTCCTTATTACTATTTTGAAATTGTATTTGAAAATTTAAAAATGTATTTTTTTTATAACAAACAGTACAAATGTAAATAAAATCATTAGGCTGAATAATGGATGCACCCATGTAATTGATTTTTAATACCATACAAATTTTTGATCTTTCACTAATACTGACATAATATTAACATTCTTAAAATAATAATTAAGCAGCACCTTGCAGGATTTTGTTCATTCATATGAAACAATCACTTTTTTTATTTACAGTGACATAATATTTAAGAGTTTTACAGTAAAGGTTACACTGAGTTTTTCCCACAAACATAGAGAATAGTTAACACCTATAGCACATTAGCCCCAGAATCTCTATTTACCATATGTACGGTGTTTGCCACCTCCAAAAATCATGCTAGTAACTGACCTCGCTATGCTTAATTGCCCCAAGGTATGAGTAACTCTGTGAGTGTGTGTAAGCATTGTTCCCTGTTATGGCTAAGCATGCCATCTCAGATTAGTCCACATATTAATTATTTATTATGAAAGCGTATAGTTACCTTAGGATTGTAAGGCTACGTCTGGGTTAAAAATGAATAGGAGAAACTGAAAATACTAAGGCCACCATATGCTTATTTGTGCACAATTTGTGGTACAGTATAGTAAAGTGGTTTCCCCTAATAGGATGAATCTCCATAATCAAGATAAACATACTGCCAAATGTCAATGATGTCTTCTCGATGACCCCAGTCAACCCACCCCAGACTAAAAACATGAACATTAGCAGCTAACTGCGTCATATACAGTATATGGTAATAGCTGTGTACTGACTTCTTCATAGCTTGTAGTATTTAGAAAGATAATTTACAGAATTTGTCAAACCTTTATGTTGGCATTTGTTAATTTGAGGAAAATAGTGTCAAAGAGAAAAGTTCATCATACCCTATCCATCCTATCAGCATTTAACAATGGGGGAAAAGTACTGTACAATGTAGGTTCACTAAAACTATTAGGTGACCATCCATCCGACCTCTGTAGTCCAACTGGGAACCGTGGAGGCTATTATATATTCATTCCCATTTGTACAACTGAGGTAGGATATTCACACTCTATGGGCAATTTGGAAATGCCAGTCAGCCTAATCTGCATGTTTTTGGACTGTGGGAGAAAACTGGAGAACCCGGATTAAACCCACAAAGCATGCAGGAATCGAACCCAGCACCTGGATGTGCAAGGCAACAATGCTAACCACTAAGTCACCGTGCCGCCTATTAAGGAGGACCAATTATGCATTCTCCATTTTTTTTTCTTTTTTAAATATTTACATTTTATTCTTTTTAAAAATGCTTTTCTTAATGAACTCGGTAGCTTAACCCAGGACTCACCATTGTGAGTTCGGTATTAGACGTTTAAGGCACGACAAAAAGCAAGACTTGCTCTGATGTTGGCTGTAAATAAAAACATCGAAATTACTCTTTTACTCTTTATATTTTTTTATTTTAAGTGAATTCATGCATTCATGCAGTTATGCTCAAAGTTGTATGAGAAATTTCACATCAGAGTGCTTTTTGAACTATGGACAATTTTAAAGCTTGTCTACATCCTTAAGCTGTTGCTATTTTTTAAGGTTAGGTTAGTACACTGTCAAAATGTTCCAGAGTATCTGTGTTTCTCTGTGACTTTTATCCAGTCAGATAAATAGGCAAGGGTGTAGTTTTAATAAAGCCAACAAGAACCTGTACAGATCATTACAGACTACACAGACCACTGTTTAAAGTCAAAAACAATACAGCGGAACCTCAGCATACAAATTTAATTTTTTCTGCAAGCGAGCTCATAATCTGAACATTTTTATTGCGATATGAATTTACCCATAAGAAATAAATAAGAAATAATATAAATGCACATAATCCGTTCCGGCCACCCAAAAATATTAAAAATTTTACCATTTCCAACATTATAACCCTATTTTGTCATATAAAAACTAAACATTCGAAAAGTACATGTAAATAAAATATTAAATAAAATACATATTAAACCTCACTGTCACGGGTCCTTACAGTAAGTCGTGCCACCAAGCTTGGACTAAAAATAGAACAGACCACCCATGCCACCAATCTGTCAACAAATAATGCACGAAAAATCATAAAGCTTTTGAACACATGCCAAAGGCAACGTTGGTATCATGGGTTCACTCTTTCGAAACAACTTTCGCAGACTGAAAACAATTTTTTTAAATTAGTAAACTTGCTTCATTTGGCTTCCAAAGAAGTTTTGAATGGTTAGCCAGCTTTCAGCCATTATTCATGTACACTGACGCAAACTTCTTGCAAAATTTTAATTCTTAAGACAAAAATTCTTAAAGGAAGGCATTTGTATCCCAAAGTTGTGTTGTACTGCAGACCATTTCTGGACCATATGGAGTTCTAGATCTGAGAGAAAGTGAAGCATGCTGGCAGGGTGTTTAAACAGATTCGCCCTGTTCACTACAGGTTCACTAGGTCGCTAAGCTCTGCTCCATACAAAACCCCTCACCCTAGCAATTTTCTCCCAAAAGCAAAATAAACAAATTAAGGCATTTTAATATTTTAACTAGTTTAGTGATGCGAAGTTAAAACTTGAAACATTTTTACAAATCCTTGTAAATGATAATTGAAAACAGGGTGACAGGGTCTGGTGCGGCAGTAGCTCATTTACACAGACGCTAAACTGACACCTTTTCTGACAAGCAGTGAAACAAAGAGAAGTTGAAATTGAAAACACAGGGTTTTTTTTAGCTGGATTATTAACATGATCTATGCTAACTTGTTAAAAAGTAATAAAATATGTAAGCTTCAAAGTAGTGCTTGTGTAAATTGTTTAACATGTCATTAGCTGACTAGCAAATTAGTTTCATATTTACAGCTGCAATGTTAGCACTTTAGCAATGATGTCTCTTCTACATTATTCTAAACATTACCAATAGGCTATAGCAGCAGTTAGATATATTTAGTAACAGTTAATTGTGACCAAACATCACAGTGAAATCTTAAGTTTAATGGGGATTCAATACATAAAAAATTAAATCAAAATGATCTGTCCAGCTAGTATAGCTCACCCAGCTAGCTAAAGGTTTACTGTATAAGTTTCTGAAATCCCGGGTGCAATTATGGTTGGTAATTTAAGTGTTAAGGAATTTAATCTAATAATTCTTAAGGTAAGCTTAAATAATAATTATATTAAGTAATTAAACATAATTATTTACTATAAATGCATTATTTTCATAGTATAATAAGGGTATATTATTACAGTATAATGCTGTATATTCCCAGTGTTGACGATATACTGTATATTCATTTAACACTGTTAATGTTGCTCTGTACTTTGCTATTTTATGCTTTGTTAGAGATATGTGTATGGATCTTTCTTTCTATCAACAATGTGTATATCTGCTGATAGTACTTTAGTGCAACGTGTGCGCAGGTGTGAGGTCCTGTCCCAGAGGGGTCCATTAAAACGGTGCCCCACTCTCTGCCTGAGCCACAGGACTTTATCTTTAACACTGGCCATATGCTTAGCAGGAGGCCAACAGCTGACTGAGTTTAATTGACGGAAATCAACATATCTGGCCCTGTGTACACGTGTGTGTGTGTGTGTGTGTGTGTGTGTGCGTGTGTGTGTAAAGGCAGAAAGAGCAAATGATTGGTGATCATCAAGCCCAAAGAGGAAAGATTTACACTAGGGTTTTGAACAAAAAATATTCCAAATATTCATAGGCCGGTCATCAAAATATTGTTTCAAAGCTCCAAAATTGTGAATTTAATTTCAGAGGAATAACTGCAGCAAGGTTTCACTTGACATTTGTAGTTGTGATATGCAGAACAATATTCACAAATCTGTGCTTCTTTCCAGGATAAATGACACTCAGCATTAGTTAAGTAATCCACATAAGGTTTTTAGCGCTTGGTGGTTGGACATGTTGCCGCTTATTAATTCTAGTAACATTCTGTGCCCTGGTAGATCTGGTGAAACGTTCCCTCTTGTGAGGATGGCTTTGAGCTGTTTCAGTTTTTCTGCCCTTTGAATTTTTTTTCAATGCACATGATTTGTTTTAAAATGTCTCATGATATTAAATTGCTTCCTTGCAGGCTCGTGACATATAAGACAATTATATTTGCATAAGCATTTAGTAAAACACTTTGCAGGTGTACATAGAGGTTTAAAAAAAAAAAGCCTCTTCAGTTGAGTTAAGCCGCCTGCTACGACTGACACTTTTTGCAGGAGGTTGCAGTTTTGGATAAATAATAATAATAATAATAATAATAATTATAATAATAATAATAATAAAGAAAGTTGCCATACATGTGTACATTGCAATCACAATGAAAAGGACTAATCATGAAATATTAGTCGTTAATAAGTTCGTGGATATCTTTTTTATTCTTTCTGTTCTATGAGCATTAAAGTCTAATAATTTTTTTGTTTGTTTTAGGTGGTCTTTGTTGCTTTTATCCTAGGGGTCGCTATATTGGATCACTTGATTTGCAAGATCTAGTGCAGGTTTTCCTACCCCTCCTGTTGCAAACCTTCAATTTTGGGCCCGACACTGCATACAGTGGCTGGGTCGCATGGGGTGTGGGGTTAAGGGTCTTGCCCAAGGACCCAACAGTTGTGATCCGGCTGTGCTTGAACACCTGACCCTTTGATTAGCAACCCAGAGCCCACTGCTACTGTAATTTGGTGAAGCTTAGTTATTATTTATTAGAAAACAATATGGACAAATGGATATAATGTTTTTAAGAAGCAGCTCATATTCCAAGTAAACATTATGCAATACAAATTCCTGGTGATTTGTATTGTTCATAATGTTTGTGTCAAGCTGTCTTGTGCTTAATTCCTAGCACTGTAGATATAAAGTTAAATGACGTGTAAGGAATTCTTACCAACAGACCCATAATGTTGCACAAGATAGTTTCATTAATATGCTGCTCAGTCGGCGAGATACGCAGAGAGGACGTTTGCTGAGACGCCGGTGACACACTGACATTGTCATTAGCTTGATGTTAATTAGTAATTAACAGGGCTGTTTCTCTCATGCACACACACACACACACACACACACACACACACAACTCCTGTTCCTGTGACAGGCTCTTTACTGAACCGTCTCACTGGAAACCAATAAAGTTAGCGGGGATTCTGTCGCTCTGCCACTTTTCTGGCTGGGTAATTAAGTGCTTCACTATTACTTTAAAATTATTTTGGGATGCTTAAGGATGTATGAGACATCATAGCCAGGTATGGCTCTATAGACTACTCAAACAGTATGTTTTTAAGAATGGGGAAGCAAACAACAGTTGAGCAGGACACCTCTTCCTTGAGCAAACCTAACAAAGTTTTTTTTGTGTTTTTAACAAAAAATTTGTATAAGTGCGTAGTTCTGTGTGAGTGTGTCTAAATGTGAAGATTGAGCTGAATCACACGGATAATCGTGATTCTCATGTGAAATATACACATGCAATTTTTAGATACTTTATTTTTCTTGTGATTTTTTTAATCCCACTATTTATTTATTGTTACATGTAATTTTTACACACAATTTTCAACTATTATTATACATATAATAATATAACAATACATTATAATGTATTATATAATAAAAAAAAATTGCATGTTCTTTTTACAATGATTCTTGGTTTGTTTGATCTTTTTTTCCTAATTAAAATTTTTTCTATTCCATTATTATTCTTATGGCATTGTGTTCATAAGCATTCATGGGTGGATTTTACTTGCACGACATGTTTTTATTTTAATTTCCATTTTATAAAAAAAATATATATTTAAAAAAAGATTTTGACCTACACCGTAGCATGCTTCACTGAGCCCCCTGGCTTTGTTTGTTTTTAAATCAGTGTTGGCATGAAGAGTGTGACAGAAGTATGGGCTGGTCTGAGAGATCGGAATTAGTGAGCATGTCCACACCAGATGTGAATTCAAATAGTCAGTGCACCTTTTACCCCAAATCCTTAACCCAAATATGTTTCTTTTATTTCTGACTAATAAATCAATAGACACAGTGTCAAAGCATTAGGCATATGTCTTCTGATCTCCTCTATGGTGCAGTAATAGAAATCTTATTGCATTTTATTGCTGTGATTGATGTTATGGATTGAGTGACTGGTGTTAAATCTCTCTCCTTCTCTCTCTCTCATACTCGCTCACGCACCTGTGTCACAAGAGGTCTGGATATTGTCGTCTGTCTGTCAAATAGTTTGAACGTCAACAGCATCAGACTAGGATCAGACTACCCCGGGGAAGTTCTTCTCCACAGCGACTCCTCTAATGTCAGCTAAAGAGAAAGAGACAACGATAGTGGTATTGAGAAGCCAAAAATGGCGAGGAGAGTGTGAGAGCGTGTGGTACTTCACATGGTTGTGGTGTACAACAGCTTGCCAGCCCTCTGGGCAGCTGAAGACCTACCTTTCTTTGTTGTGTTTTTTCCAACATTCTGTCCCTTTCATATACTTTCGCACCTACTTCTTGTTGTTTCTCATCTTATTACTGGCCTCCTGTTCTTAACTTATGTAAGAGATCGGAGTGGGTGTGTAGGGGAATATTTTCTGGATCTGGATTCTTTTTTAAACTTTTTTTTGTTTGTTTTTTCTTGGGAAAATTCATTACCCTGACCTTGTATAATAATTGTTGTTTTTATGATAATCAAATAAAAGAAAATATAAAAAAGACAGAGGTAAAGAAATATTGAGGATTTATTATTATTATTATTATTATTATTGTTATTATTGTTGTGCAAAAATTCATAAATAGGGCCAGTATAATAATAGCAAATGTAATTCGCTTATCTCATCAGGGTTGCAGTGGGCCTGGAGCCTATCCCAGTAGACTCAAGGGCACAAGGCTGTATACACTCTCGAAAGAGCACCAATCCATCACAGGACACACACACAACAGGCAATTTGGGAACACCAATTAACCTAATCTGCATATCTTTGGACTGTGGGAGAAAACCAGAGCACCCGGAGGAAACCCACCAAGCACATGGAGAACTCCACACACGTAGACCCAAGATGAGAATTGAACCCTCAACCTCAAAAGTCTAAGGCCACAGTGCTAACCACGACACCACTCTGTCAGCAAGTAAAGTATGACCGCAAGTAAATTCATAGGCAAATTCTGATATAAAATATACCCAACCATAAAGGGGTACAAATTGAATCTATTGAAACAAGGAGGCAAGTAAAATTAATTTATATTACTTCAGTAAAGTCATCAGTGTTCATTTAACATTTTTAGAATCTATTTGGATTCTAAACTCCAGTTAGGAGTCTTTTATCATAAATATAGGCATTTGGCAGATGCCCTTATTCAGAGCAACTTACATTTTTATCTTATTATACATCCGAGCAGTTGATGGTTAAGAGCTTACTCAAGGGCCCAACAACAGCAACTTGGTCGTGGGGTTTCTGAACTGTAGTCCAATGCTTTAACCACTGAGCTCCCCCTGTCCCTGCATTATAGTCAAAATACTTACTATTACTTACAGTTTCTTATGGAGGACACATTTATGATCATTTAGGACATGGTCGTTTCCACACAAACAGTAACAGGGTCAGGGTCAAGCCAGGACTGCAAAGCTGTAATGCGGCAATGCTGTGCCACCGATTTGCCTCCAGGGATACACTATATGCCCGAAAGTAGGTGGACACTTAACCATCAAATATCGTCACACAACAGTCTGTTTAAATCCAGTTGTAGAAGGTCAGTGCCAAGTACAGTCTGTAAATCACCCAAAATAAATCACCCAAATATGCTGGACACTGGCTCTCCATGACTGGATTTAAACAACCCTGGTCCAGAACAACTTTATGCTGTAGCACAAAAATTTCCCACTTTAGTGGAATTAAAAGTGCCCAAAAATATTGCAGAATCACAATACCCCACAAAAATGCACAAAGCAAGATCCCTATATGGTTTGCCTAATGTTCCAGTGGCCTGCACAAAACCATAATCTTGACCCAATTGTACACCTTTGCAATGGACTGGAATACTGTCTGCCCCAGACCTCCTTACCCAACATCACTGTTTGACCTCATTAATCCTCTTACGGCTGAATGAGCACAAATCCCCACAGCGATGCTCCAAAATCTAGTGGAAAGTTTTCCCAGAAGAGTGGAGGTTATTATTATGGCAGAGTAGACATTTACTTGTAATGGGATGCTTAAAATTCAAAAAAAAAAAAAAAAAAAAAAAAAAGATTGGTCATGAGTGCACAAACTTTTGGTTATATAGTGGGAATAGGATTTTGTTTTTCTGTGCATGATGTGTTAAATAGTCTATGGATGATGCATAAGAGGCACTGCAGTTTGGTCTAGTGAGAGCATCACTTGTTTTGCTTTTAGTGATTATCTAGATCTGGCTTCCACACCATACAGCATTAATTGCTCTCGAATGATGATTAGGATTCCTGAGTGCTATGCAGTAGCTGTTACGAAAAAGGAAAACTAAAAGGAAAATACACTGATATTCAATTTTGAATTATATAGAGAGCAGCCAAGTTCAAAAAGTAAATACACGCTTGATTCATGCATAGGTCAGAATGTGGTCGTGGTGCCAGTCAGTGCTGCTCATCCTGGGTTATGACACAGGTCTGCCCATTCTACTTCACCCTGGTTGCTGAGCTCACCTCCACCTGCCCAGAGTTACGGTAACGGGCAGGGCCATCTGTCTCCTCGCTAACCTGAGCGGGTCCCACGAGAGGGGTGACTGACGCCTGGCCTGTGGCACACGCACCCGCTGCCAGCTCACCAGCATGGCACACAGCAGTCTGCCATATGGTGCCACAACATACGTCCAGAGAGGGGGAGAGAGAGCCCTGCATGTCCGTTTATGTTCAAATTCATCCTGCATTGTGGAACGGGACAAACGCTGCCCAAGATATGCGCAAGGTTCTGATTTGAGGCAGGTGACATCATGCAAGGGCTAAGACGTGATTGGCTGAAAACGCGTTTTCTATAAAAACTTTTAGAATTTTGGCTTTTCCATGTAGCTGAACTTTTGCTGAACTGTTAAACTGTAAACATAGCCCTCTACCTCCTCCTTGTGGTAAATGCTGAACCATACATTTGCAAAATAACCCTTGCACTTGATAAAATATAGTTTTATTTTTAAACAAAAGATTTACAAATAGCAGGTTTTCTAAAGCAGGAGAGTACTGCATTTCTATATTTCAATTTTCAAATTTCTTTTCACTGGAAATGGTTCTAAGATAATGATCAACCATAATGCCAACATTTAATATAAAAAAGTCACATGACAAATTATGTGGCAATGAGTTCTCTTATATATAGGTTTTAAAAAACCTAACAGCTGAACTTGTATGTGTATATATATCTATAATTAATATTCCCCTTATATAAAAGAATTTACCAACTGCATTTGCAAGCCTTTGAGAATATGGTGCATTTGTGTACAATCGTGTCAGCTGCAAAAACAGTATTGCAACAATAATAAAATATAAAAAATAAAAAAAAAGCTGCTTCTTGGTGAGAAAGACCTTAGTGTAATAAGGCATGATGTGGTAACCACAGACACACATCTGTTTAAACGGATTAAATTATTTAGCTCTTCTCTTAGCTCCCAAGTTAAAACCTTTAGTCAGGCGTTCAGGTCATGAAATTAAGCAAAGAAGCTTTTAAAGTACTTTTGCCACACAAGAAAAACATGCTAGATATAATCTCACTACAGGCCTCGAGGAACAGAATAAATCAACAGGTTTAAGGTTCTCCCAATGAGATTTCCCTCATGAACACCCAAAATCAATAGCTAAAAACTGACAAGACTTCCTTCTTCAGACTTGTTTGGTTTAAATGAAAAAGGTACACATTTAAGTAGTATATAATATATATTATGTAGAATTATTATATATCATTTATATAATAAACAAGCGACAACTATTTCATTGAAATGGTGTTGGTATGGATAAGAAATCACCTCCACCTCTTGACATCTTTAAGTCAGGAACTCCATCATGTCTCATTCAAGGGTTGTACAGCAATTAATCCAAACATAGGCATGACTTTTTCATTACCCGACAGCGTTGTTCAGATTGCACATGTTGGTCAAATAATTTTCTGTATACAAACAGGTACTACTTAACATAGTCTCAGTCACAAGCCAAGCATTTGTCCCAGCATTGAACCCAACTCTTGAATCCTCTAGTAAGCACTTTCGTGTCTGGTCGCAGTTGATGATCTCCCACTGCGTGGTTTGTCTTTAATGCTGGTTTCCCATCCTTTAAACTTCTTTATCCATCTGTGCATATTGCTCTTGTCAATGGTGTCGTCTCCATATTAATTCTGTGGGAGTGGGAGACCTTCACCTGCGACAAAGGTGGATTTTCAAGGATTCGGGTTCAATGATGGTGCAGACGCATCATTGAGTAGTACCTCTGTATTGAGAGAGTTCCTCTACCACGTTTTTAAACAACCTATTAGTTAACAAAACAGTTATGCCCACTTGGGCATTATTTTTGGTACAGCCATTGCATGTTAAAGCAAATTGTGCTTCTTTAACATGATCATATGCGTCTTGATCTGCTGCTAAGCACAATCATAAAAAACATTTGACTTGAATACAAAATATATTTGGTCTAAACCATTTGAAAATCATAAAGGAAGTAACATTCACAGTCCTTAGAATAAAGGTTTTTCAGATTTGTTCTCTATACTGGAGAGACTTTGTCTTACCAGCATCTTACAAACGCACATCTAACGATTTCAGGGGAAGTGATATGTGCGATATTGCCTAAAAGTTTTGAGAGTTTAAATTCCCAAAATTTCACTGTTGGACCCTTTAGTAAGACACTTTGTCATCAAGCGCTCAACTCTGCGCACTCTTAAACCACAATGGATGATGGTATCTTTCAAATAAATACTTGTAACTATAAATTATCACCTACCCACAAGAGAGAAAAGATAAGAGCAGTCATAAAGGAATCTCGTTAAAACGTCCAAACAGACTGTTCACATTTTGACACGCCCTTATGTCTAATCTCACCTAGTTTTCCTACTAGAACAACTCTATTGTCTCTCCCTCTCTCTCTCTCCACACAGTGCTGCAAGGCTACATCAACTACCTCATGAAAGCAGCTTTTAAGGTCTTTGGTACTTGACCGAAAAACAAAGTATGAAAGCATGAGATATGGATTATGGAACATGTGAAAGATTGATGCATAACATATGTATTGAAAAACTATCAATAACTCTAATAAAAATTATCTTTGGGCTTTAGGCATCATCCGTTGAATTCAATGGAACTAAAGCAAATGGAGCAATGGAAGCATGAGCAATGGAGAACATGGGAGAAATCTCCATAAACAACAATGTTAATGATCACACCGATAGCGATGATGATGCCAAGTCATAGCGATGATGAGTTTTGTCAAGCCAAAGCGCTCGACAGCAATTAAAGAAAGGACGAAAGCATGGAATGAATGAAAGAAGGCGAAGACGATGCATCTTTACCCTTAACAAAATATGCAGTCATTATATCACATTTTCAAATCATTGTATATTACTTTATATTCGACTAAACTACAACAGGTAACAATAGTCATGTTTTCAGTAACTTGTCTCCTCATAACTGCGAGACACTCGAGAGGAAAAGCTAATACTGAAATACTGGTGTAGCTGGTTTCAGCACCTATTAAGTCAACGCTGCCAGATGCTGCCTCTGAAGTGCAGACTGTCCTTGAAGGATCTGTAGTGTCCCGGTCTGCAAGAACGCATCATTACAACAGTTTTGATTTGGGTTCAAGTTTGCTCAGATGTGGATGTTGTGATAGCGGCCCTTCATGGCTTCGATGTCGACCCTGCGTGCCTCGGCATACGCCAGGAACATTCCTAAACCCAAGAGGTTCACTACGGTGATGAGGGCGAAAACTGAGGCCCACGACCCTGTGGCCTCGATCAGATAACCCGAGAAATACACCATAATCACCCCTGTTGAGACACACACACACAAATAAATACACTCACAAATAGCAAATGCCAAACATTCTACACACAAGGAGTTGTTTGTAATAAGCTGCTATCTAGTGATATCAAAAAATGTTTAAATGTTTTTGAACAACGAAAAGTGGCCTGAATATAGAATTTTTCACAGCAAGTTGTATAAATTGCTAAAGCCATCAAATAAGTGCACTACACTGCCTAATCAAAAATAAATAAATAAAAAGACACACACTAATATTTCATAGAATCACCTTTAGTTCTGATTACAGCACACAATCTGGTGGCCGGTTCAGGTTTGAAAATGATTCCTCATGCTCCCAGAACCTCTTTTTCACAATTTTAATTCTGGAAAATGCATGTGCCATCAGGGAAGAAAACCCCACTGATGTGATACCCTGGACATTCGGGTGTCAGCTGACTTCTTTTTACTGCCAGATACTGTTGCTGAGTCTAGACCTGACCAACTGAAGCAAGATCATAACACTGCCTCCAGAGGCTTGTACAGTGGCTGCTATGCATGATGGGAGCACCGCTTCATTGGCTTCCCCTTCTTCCCCTGACACACACATTACTCTGGAATAAATGGTCAGTCTGGAATCATCCGACCACATGACCTTTTTTAATTGCTCAAAAGTCTAATCTTTTTGTTCCATAGAAAACTGAAGCCTTTTTAATGATTTTCACTAACAAGTGGTTTTCCTATGAGGACACAGCTGTTTAGTCCCAATCCTGGGAGTGCTCATCACAGTGTATGTATATGAAAATGCTCTAATTTTGATTATTAAATATAACTATGTTTTTTACCGTTGATATCGTTTTTTTTAACGTTATTTCCAGTGATCTCCATTGACCATTTTATATTTGTGTTATAAAGGGTTTTTAACACAGTTCCAATCGTTTCAAATCTCTTTAGTTGTTTTCTTGATGCAGCCCAATAATTTGACTCTTCTAAAATGGCGACTTTTTTTTGCAAAGCAGTGTATATAAAGTCGCTATGTCAGAAGGGGCAAATTACTGGCCTGCATCAAATTAACATTAAAATGACTGCAATAAAAACCTGGAAGGATCAATGCTGAAACATCTACTTTGTATAAGGAGGGGATGAATAAATGCAATCAGAGATCACTTAAATGCTTGGTGAAGTTTGAAGAAAAAAAAGCTATATTTAATCGACAAAGTGAGAGCATTGGAATGGAGTGGTTCTGGGATCATAAGATATCATTTTCCTATTATTTTATCACAACATTGCAGACTGCAATAAAAACCGAAGGTGATCGAAAGAAATATTTGTGCGTTTGTCAGGCAGTGTGAACAGTTAATAGCTCAAACTGTATATAAATAGTCTAAAACGTGTAAATGTCAACTAAACCAGCAGGCACTATTTAACCACTTCATTCAGTCGTAATGGTCTTGTTTCAAGTTAATTCTACTGTACATTGGGAGGGGTTATTTTCATTCCTGACACCCCTTGTTCTTTCTACGCTCAAACTTTTTAAACTTACCTGAAAATGCACCACAAGTGTTCATCACACCTGAAAAACACAAACATTATATATTACATCCAACAGCACACAATTGTTTCCATCTGCTTTTAATTATAAGGCCATTTATGTGTGTGGCAAAAGGAAAGGAGACAACACGTACCAAACAGAGAACCAGCACAGGACGGTGCAAGATCCTGAACATTAACGGACACGCCACTGCAGAGGCAGAAAGAAAAAGACAAGACTCATGTCATGTACAGTATACATGAGACAGTAAGACTCAGAGCTGGCACTGAATTGAGAGTTTGGTTAAGCAACTGCTGGATGCAGCATTTAAATCATGTTTAATGTCTGCATGTGCATCGACTCTGAGGTTTCGTGAACAGCATCTGAGACAGTTTTAATATCATTATCTTTAGATGCAAAAACTTGGTTATGAAACAATAGATGCTATTAAAAGTGTAAATGAAAATGGTGAAAAAAATTATCATAGAAAAAATTCAAATTGAAAAAACAAGATTTGATATTCTGCATCCTGAGCACATTTTTGTGTACAGTGCCAGTACTGGCACCTACTGTACACTACCGCTCAAAAGTCTGGAATCATTTAGAAATTGTGTTCTCCTCCAGGAAAACACACAAAAGTAGTCTGAATAAAAAAAAAATAATATATATATATATATATATATATATATATATATATATATATATATATATATATATATATCAAAAGAACAAGACAGAGTTAAAAAAAAAAAGATTTTGATGGAAATGATGAATGTGTTCTTCAAACGTTGCCTTTATCAAAAAAACAAAAAAAACGAAATACATTTTGCAGCAATTACAGCCTGGCAGACCCTAGGCGCCCTAGCTGTCAATGTAATCTGATGAGATTTCACCCCATGCTTCCTGGAGCATCTCCCATAAGATGGATGGGCCTGATGTAGTCTTCCGCTAATTGTTTGTGAATTGCATGAAAATGTGTTTTCTTTGGGAAACAAAGAAATTTGCAAGTGATCCCAAACTTTTCAGAGGTAGTGTAACTAATAGTGCACAGGGAACCTTTACCTGTGACTGAAGGTGGTCAGGCCCATGGTAGCAGACACGAAAGCCACAGCCATGGGGAATGTAGTGGTGCCACACAGCAACAGTGTAAACACACTGGATACACCCATAGAAAAGAACTGAGAGAGAGAGAGAATATTAGGAGGCCATCTCTGTACTGTCAGAAGTTAAGACACTACAATGTGTAAAACCTACCTGCATTAACTTTCTCACTGAAGCAATATCAAACCCTACATAAAAAAAAAAGGAGTAGTCAAGGTAAGTGTTTTTTCACTAATATTCTTTTATAAGTGCAGGACAAACAAACAAATACACAAAATAATAATATGTGCCGACGTCAGACAGAGTTCTATTTTACAGACTAAGAGGTTTATTAGGCCATTAAATTAAACATTTACAGAACAGTAAAAGTGAATCAGCACCTTAGCATTATTGTAAATTCTCATTTACAGCTATATAACTTGTGCTGGGAATTTGGAGCTAATTCACATTATACACTGTGTAAGTCATGTTCCTGGTACAGCTATAGACCGTGTGTGTGTGTGTGTGTGTGTGTGTGTCTTTAGACTTTATACCCTGACTGATGAGGTGATCGGACAAGCAGCCACTGAACAGCGAGGAAGGAATGGCCACGAGCCATGGGATCACATTAAATATCCAACCCTGCAGACACACATTTGTACAAGTTTTAGGCTTGGCTGAAAATAATAATTAAGTGTTTAGAGCAGCATTAAAACTAGTGAGAGGGAAACTGAGCTAAGATGGGAAGCCTAGTTTCTGATGAACCCTGAAAATACACAGACACGCACGTCACATGCTTAACCCCTGGAACATCCACAGAAACATGCAACATTATGAGCTCAATCCTAAGCAGTGATGTGACAGCACCCCCTGCTGGATTCTTACACAAGATGCACTTTCAGTGCCAAATCATCTTATTAAAATAGTGATTACTCTTTATAATAATAAAAATAAACATGACCCTGAATTGATACATGTCCTGTAGACTAATAGCATTATATTACAAAAAATAAAAAAATAAAATAAAAATGAAATTTCTGCAGTTTAGAATGGAGCCATGCCCAAATCGTTGTTATGGTGGCAAAAGGAGGACTCTATAATATCAGACACATTATTGATCCCGGAGGAAATTCCAGGGGAGTAATTCCAATCCCCAGTCCCAGTCATAAATGGGTTTCAACAGGAGCACACGCTGCGCCGACCATCGTGACACTCGTGCAGCCTCAGACGTCCATGTGCATCACAGACCTGCTATTGCTCCATCTCACATGGCCATGCCACTTGTCCATCTTAAGTATTTGGACACGACTATAAAGGGCTGCACAAGTATTTGGAGTATGTCGGATGCTCCGTCATGTGTTATCGGAATTAACCAGACAAATCGCGTTCACCAACTAAGAATGGAAATGCACCATGGTTTTAACTCGATGGTTGATTGGTGTGTATATATAACAAAATGCATTGATAAATGATTATAAACCCTTTCGCTATTTTGTAACAATCTCTTCACTGCTACTCTCTACTGAGAAAAAAACAAAAAACACAACAGTTAAATATATAGTGTGTGCATGCAAAATAAGCACCTACTGTCCCTATCTCAGAAGTAATATTAGGGAATAAGTGGAACAGAGGAACAGAGCACCATAGTGTGCGCAGTTATACAAACTTATTCACAGCTGAGATAGTATTAAGATGTCTTGAAATTTATTACTTTTTTTCAACAGTAAGACTAAAGAAATTTAATTTTATGTGCTTATAGTTATTTTTACTTTTGTCGAAACTCAAAGTAGTTGCCACTTTTTTTTTTTTTACCACTTATAGCTTAAATCTGACCACTATTGACCTCTGCATACTGAGAACTACGGAGGCCCTAAAGGGACATGAATGAGAGGAAAAAATCTGGGGGGGTGGGGGGGTTGGGGTTGTATGGGGAATCTGAGGAAGGAAAAAAAAAACAAGACATTGATTGCTGCCACCTGCTGGACTAAATCGGCAACGCTGAACAGTAAAGTTTTGCGGGATCTTGCAAAATGTTTGCGAGAAAAAAAAAGGCAGAAAAAATTCCACTTAATTTTTTTTTCCCTAGCTTAAATTTTTTTTCTTGCCCATATCTTATTATTTTTACTTTTTATTACCATTAATAAGTAATACCATTACCACACACACACACACTACACATGTATACGTAGGCAATACAGTTTACCTTGGAATCAGGGAAGGTGTCTTTGAAAAAAGTTGGCAGCCAGGACAACAGGGTGAAGAAGGTGCTAGCAGCACACAGGTGTGTAATAATGACCGCACTGAAAGATAGCACACACACACACACACACACACACACACACATACACACCAAAGACAAACAGGATTTAAAAAAAACTTGCCAGGTTGTCAAGTCATCTCAAAAATAACAATATTGCTCTTCCACTGAAATGTGAAGCACTTAATATAAGATATTAAATACAAGATGAAATCTATGAGGGCGAGTCCACACTCTGGCTGTAAAATTAATTTTAAGACAAATACATAATTTCTCAATACACTTTGCCCATCTGTCCACAAGCTTTTATTATTTTTCAGGCTGAGCTGGATGCCAAATGCACTGCTGTCTCCTCATCTTCATCAGAAGTGTGCAGACGTGCAAGTCCTCTGCATTTAACTTAAAGTTTAGGCTTCAGCTCTTCGATAAGCATCTAGCTGTAACAAGCAGCGTTGACTGTTGAACCTTTTTCCCCGATAACGTTCCAATACTGACCCTTGAGAATCCCAGCAAACATCCCAGCTGATGGTTGATTTCACTTCGTCGGCGATTGAGCATGTTTCCGTTCCATACTCTGGCGTTTACTCTCAGTTTTGCTGTGATGAATCCATATCTTGTCACGTAACAATTCGTTTAAAAAACTTTGACCTACTTTAAAGTATTGCTCCAAATAGTTTTTGCGGATATCCAAACACTTATGGTTAAGCTCTTCTGCGAGTCCTTTGGGCGACAGGTACATCCTCGGACCACAAAAAAAATAATAAATCACTGCACGCTGCTCTCCTTTCGTGCAAATCACAAACCGGGTGTCCATTTTTGCTTGCACCGCAGTTACAAATGAACTCACGTAATGCGTTCACACCTGCACAGCAGTGAATGGGGAGACAGTTGCCTTAAACAAAGCTCTGAGAAGACGAAGTTTTAATATAATTGATAAGTGCGGATCATTTGACTCCCCCTCGTATAATAATTATATAGTGAATAAATAGAACACAAACACATTTCCTTAGTCATATTATATGCTCTTGATATCCAAACATCTCCTGTAGTTGATATAATTAAGACATTTTAAGAACAGTCATTCTGTCGAACATTACCGACCTCGAGTCTCTAAAACAGTGTTAGCATAAGTAGTGTAAACACTGCACACAGGATTTTACTGCAACAGGGGATAAGCAAATAGACACAAGGTGGACAGCAATCACACATATCCCGTCACTACAGGAGCTTTTGTTTAACTTTTAAATGAATAAAGATCTCTCCTACTCACACCCTTTCTCATGCTTTCCCTTCCCCACTCACTCTCACACACACAAAGGACTATCATTTCTCAGTCACTGGACAAGTTCTTATCTCACCATACAGCCGGTTGTCTGAAGAGACGCATCCAGTTTCTGCGTGACAGTTTGGACTGGGTCCCTGCGCTGCCCAGTGATTCCAGTGTAATGATGGGACCTGAACACATACAATGGTGTCAAAGCATTAACCCTAGAGCTGGAAGAGCTTTTGCATGCACACGTTTCATTTACCCAGACTCAAACTTGTTAAATGACTGAAAGCTGTAGTTTGTTATAGTAGGCTGTGTACTTCCTCTATGGAGAGGCCCGTTAGTGGTCTCTCTCTCTCTCTCTCTCTCTATGTTCTAATAGAACTAAGCAGAGACTTGCAATACAGTAATACCTCATATGATAAATTACTAACTGTTATAAAATATGATAAAGTGTTTGTTTGGCTTTCACAATTCATCGCGTGAGACTTCCTTGCATCCGACACATTCTCTCAGATTTCTCAAGCGCACAGCAGTAACTGAAGGCATGAGATACAGCAAGCACATGCACAACGAAAAGAGGAAGTATAAAAGAACAAACAACAATTTTACATAAGAAATGCAAATAATAATTGATTCCCAACAGGTACGTTTTTTATTAATACTGGAACAACAATCGGATACATTACAAATTTGGTGCTTGGGTTGAAGTGGAAAATTTTATTCCATTCATCCCGTCACTAGATGGGATATGTAGAGCATGTGTGGATGGATGGACGGATGTCCTCAGGCACCCCCACATTGGTGGAGATGTCAACATCGCCATCGTTTGACCCACAGTTAAGCCCCTGGTAGATACGCACAGTAATTTGTGTGAACAAAGTAAAGTGACACGGATGACGTTACACACTAAGAACTCACAAATATTTACACAGGATCAAGGAAGTTATCGACACATCAAAAATGCAAATACAGTCTGTAAGAATTCTATCCGTCTGTCCATCCATTATCTATACGGCTTCTTCTATGTATAGGGGGCCCAAAGCAAGAAGGCAGGGTAAACCCTGGATTACAGGGCACAAGCATGCACACGCACTCCCAAACTGAAGGCAATTTGAAAACATCTATCAGCCTACACCACGGATAGAGAAAAGCCAGAGTACCCGGAGGATCCCAACAAGCACGGGAAAACATGTAAACTCCATGTACAGATCTCAGAGGGAAGATACAATCCTCTAACCCTAAAGGAGATAGGCAAACTTTAAAGCACTACGGTCAACAAAATGTAATCATTTTCTAAGACTCTGAAGTTTTCTACTTTAAGTTGCCACATGCAAGTCTACTGTACTGAAAAATTTAGCAAAATTACTTTTGTATGGCTTGATGCATGTTTTTTTTTTTTAACATTATTATCAATTGACTAAAGCAACACAATAGAGCCAAGTGCAGTATGTGACCGAAAAGTTCCATTGTGCACTAAAAACAGTCTCTACAACAAAAGGTCTATTAACGCCTGCAAAGTAAACTGACAACCATCAGATTAAGTTACTAAGCAAACCAGTTATTTGATAAAGGATTTGCCAGCTCATGTTCTATTTTTGTGTTCTTTGGGAAGCCACATTCATGCGTATGATTCATGCGTACAAACACATAGTGAGACATCTCTGATGCCAAGATTTATTGTTTGTAGCGCTGTAAGATTTCAGACACATTAATAATCAAATGCATCAGAAAAAATATTTCCTTGAACCCATTATTCCCTTGATTCCCTTGTTTGTTCATTTTTGAGGCTGGTAACTCTAAATGAACTTCTCCTCTGTTGGTAAGTTTTGGTCTTGCTTTGACCTTAGTGTCTTAAAATAACAACTGACTGTATGAAATGTGTTATTTCATAGTTTTGAAAAGAAATCCAGTATTGTTCTAGAATGTAGAAAATCCAAACTTGTGTCTGATACTGTACATATTTTGTTGCATAAAGCCGTTTGAATTTGTCAGGAGGCTTGTAGTAGCTCTACCGCAGTATTACCCGTGTAGTCTACAACCTGTCATTATTCTTTTCTTTTTTTAATCTCATTTAACTAGTAATTTTATCCAAAGCAACTTCAGAGAGGATACAACTGAGCAGTACCTCAAACCAGTCCCTTAACCACTGAGCCGCCATAGCCTAAAGCTGCTCAAGCCGTGTAACGCCTCCTGGTGTAGCATGCGGACGAAGAGTCACCCCATCTTACCTTCTCCCTTGAGGAGGTATTTCCACATACAGTAGGCCCAAAGCAGCGACAGGAGGCCTGAGATGTAGAACACACTCTCCCAGCCATACAGGTCCAGCATGAGCGAGCCTACTCCTCCAATCACCAAAGTTCTGCACACACACATTTTTCTTTTCAGTACACGGGTTCCTCTTTAATATACAAAATTCCAACCAATAAACTGTAGCTCCATCCTTTAGTTTTAGTTGCTGACATCAAAATTAGAGGGGAGAAATGACCACCTGCCTCGCTTTAAACATAGATTAATGCAGCATTAGACCGATATCAAGTCATTAACTTTAGCATAAGGACTAGGTAACTGATATTACATCAAATTATAGATAAATGTAAAAAGAAATGACATTTTGAACACAGACAGCGTTTTCACAACTACAGATTTTTAGTGTATAAGAAAGATCACTACAAACATTAAGAAACATTTCCTACATTATATTACAGCGTTTCATGTGTCCCAGTACACTACACATATATTTTACCCTAAAGTATGTTACTGTGTGAATCTATTTTAAACTCACGTTTTAAACACCCTTTATCAAGAATGATCCATTTTATGCTATTATTTATGGATTTTTCCAGGATGTTGCATGAACTCAACTTTAGAAACAAAATGACTATAAAATATAGTTGGTAGCAGCGATGAGTGGGCCCAAGCACCCTTCACCATTACCACTCGGGTGCACCAGAAAGACTCAGGCACATGCATTTAAAGGGAATATCCTAATACCATTATGACATAATTTTAGAAAAGGGGGAATTATATGTTTAGACCTCCAAAAATCATCACAATATGATGTCAGTCAATGTGATATCACTCAATATAAAGCCACAGAAAGTTATTAAACACTTTTCGGCATAATTTTAAGGCACTGTCACAGCTGACCCCTTTGAGGTATCAAAAATCCCTCAGTAATTTTGCATCCTCAATGTCTTAAGATCACTTAGGCCCAGTTTAGTGGTGATGGCATAAATTCCCTATGCGTACAATTGTTTCAAAATCAAATCCGTGCGTTTTGCAAATGCCAAAATAACTGACTTACTGTTGAATTAAGCCCATGACAGGCACTGCAAAATTCGTTCGGCTCAATGAGCTCTAAATGTGTAAGGGGTTTCATGAGCAAGATTTTTTTAAGCATGGTAAGCATGAAAAAAAAAACAATAGGGGTCTATGACGTCATAGAACTAATGTCATAGTGCTTGCGCCCTAATAAAAAAAATTTTAAAAAAAACTTTCTATAAGGACATACTGAAAGATGAGGTCACCCTTAAAGATGCCCAAATCTCATATTAAAGGTACACTATTAATTTGAAGTAATTAATTAGAATGGAGACCTATTGCACAAAATTTAATTTCAGGTGTTTTTTGGATGTTCAGATGGGTTTTTCATGTGCTGAAACATTTTACATTTTCGTACTGGCCAGGATTTAAACAAGCCAGTTAGATTTTCCTCTTTATTGTTACCTCATATAAGCAGAACCCAGCCCCAAGCTTGTTGCTTATCTGGCAGGGTGTGGCTTAGAAGTAGCTATTTACACAAACAGCGAAATGACGCATTTGAAAGGAGAGTGAAACAGTGCATTATTTGACTAGTATTTCACCTGGAGCATTAACAGACACACTTAGGGGGAGCTTGGTCGCCAACGTTAACTTAAAAGAAACAGTAAAATATTGGACCTTGAGTTGAGCTGGGATTGGAGTTGGATCCCTACTCAAGAAAAAGAACCATGTAAAGACATATCATTGTCCGAGATGTGTTTTCACATTTCTGAACGATTAAATCCATGTTTGTTTGTTTTTTATTGATTCATAACCAGAACACAAGATATAGTGTGAAACCACTTAGTAAACTAGCTCACTAGGCTCAGTTCAGCATATGAAATCTACAGTATGAGACTCACCCCAGATACGAGCCACTCCCCACTGTGCTCATGAGAAAACCACGCTCACTCTCCACCACTTTCTGGGAGCACAGACTAGCCAGAGATGGGTAGTGAACACCTGGAGAAAAAACAACCACAGAGATTTTAAAGCCTGCATTAGTGTCTGACAACAGTAAGCTAGTCCAAATGCTAAATGTGTTCGCTGACAACAAACAAAAATATATAAATCAATACCCTGGTAGCAAAGACATAACAGATAAAATGTCGTCCATAAAACATATTTTATGCCTACTTCCTCCTGCATCAGAGAACAATAGTGGTAAAGCGTTCCCAGGAAGAGAACTTGAGTGCACAGTCACAATGTCACTCATCATTGCTTCACAACCTGCCTCTCTCTTTAACACACAAAATAATTTCTAATTCACAGGGTAATTTTCAGCTGTCTATAAACAAATAAATCGATAATTGGTCATGTTGGTCACCCTCAAGTAGTTCGGAACACTCACATCGCTTTCCAGATTTCTTTCTTTTGTAAAAGGTTTGTTTCTGATTACAAATAAAGGCTGTGTTCTGCTGAGTGCAGTTTTAAAGCCACAGCAGCTCTGAGGTTTTGAGAAGCTAAATCAGATTTCCAGCTCTTCCTGAAGATGATTATTAAGAGTCTTAAAGACTGCAGTGGGACGACAATCTAATGAGTGACTCACTCGACCCATCACTTACCCTGCAGAAGGCCCATCAGGAAGCGAGACACGGTCATGGAGAGAATGGGCTGCGAGCAGAAGTGGGCCAGGATGGGCGTGAATGCTGTCATGGCTCCCCATGCTGTAGCAGACAGCAACATGACTTTTTCTCCTCCCACCCTATTTACAACAACATAAACAAGAGCCATGGATGCAGTTTTACTGAAGAATTTTTAGAAAGTCATTTTAAGAGCCAAGAAAAGTTAACTGAATGTTGGAAATGAAACCAACACACACTGTATTACTTAAACAATTGCTACTAAGCACGGTAACAAAGACATAAAACAACTAAATTAAATTTTTTTGATTAAGCCATCAAAAAAACGTAATACAACATAAACCATCCATCATTTATTCCTAACAAATCCGACTGTGTGCACCGACACGCAACATTCTGCAAATAGTTACTTTACAATAGTTTGCTTTTTCAGTTCTGCCAAGGCCCTGTTTTGCATACACATTCAAAGCAGGCTGACATCACAGCTAAATGTTTGACACATTATGTCACACTTTCAAAGACCAACCAGTTTCTAGTCAAACATAAAAAAAAAAACTGGGTTTAGATCTCGTCAATCTTGACCAGCCAGTTTCCTGACCTGTCACTGATGTAGCCACCGAGGACCTGAGTGAAGCAGTAGCCCCAGAAGAAGCTGCCAAGAACCATGCCAGACTCCCTTTTGGACCAGCCGAAGCGCTCTGCCATGCTCACGGCGCAGATCGGCATGGCCACACGGGCGCAGTACAGAAGACACGTACCCAACAGCAGCACCACCGTCCATATCCGTGCTACCGGCCTACACAGACAGAGAATATAATGAGGATCAGCACTGTGGACGGACTAGAGCTGACAATTAGTGTTAGGCAACACAGCTGATATTGCACATATTTTAAATAGCGGCAATGACACTGCGTTCTTTTAATCTAAGGCGTGAATATGTGTAACACACAAACACAGTGTTTCCAGTATAGGTTTCACATCCATCATAACACATGCTACTAAAAGTTACTCGAGATGAATGAGTAAAGGTGTATAAAGATAAATAGGAGTCTTAAATCAAATAAAAATTCCAGATTATATGCACTTACTAGCCAATAATGTTTAAAGACAATTTCGTGATTACAATGTTTATAAATCATGACATAGGCTTAAACTATGAATTTATATTATTAACTACTATTATATATTTATTCTTCGTTAGGTTTCAGTTTCACAAAACCTGAGCATCTAGCCGCACATTCCCATCTATTGTAAAATTTATTACAAGTCAAAACTTTGTAAACCCCTTCTAACTCCATAGCCTTGTGAAACAATAAACAGTTGATATTGACATGTGTCTGCTTATGCTTTGTAAAGTCTTCAAAACGGCTCTAATCTGAGGTGCTGTTTTTGAATTGGTGATTTCTGAGACTTAGCACTCTAAATGAACTTCTCTGCAGCAAAGGTACAGTAAGCTTTGGTCTACCTTTTTTGGGAAGGTCTTCATGAGAGTCAGTTTCATCATGATGATTGATGGGTTTCGCAAATGCTCTTGACAATACTGTTCTTGCAAGAACTATTCTAGAACAGCTGGCCAATTTCGTGTAGTAATAGTAACCGACTGTTTTTTTTTGTGGTGTTACTTAATTAACTAATTCCATATGTGTTAGTTTTATTGTGTTAGTTTAAACTCTATTTGCATGGAGTTTGCATGTTCTCCCCGTGCTTGGTGGGTTTCCTCTGGGTTCTCAGGTTTCCTCTCACAGTCCAAAGACCTGCAGATTAGGCTGATTGGTGTTACTAAATTGCCCGTAGTGCATGAATGAGTTTGTGTGTGTGTGTGCCCTGTGATGGATTGGCACCCTGTCCAGGGTGTACCCTGCCTCGTTCCCTAAGCCTTCTGGAATAGGCTCCAGGCCCCCCGTGACACTGAATACAGGATAAAGCGGTATAGGCGATGAGTGAAAGTTTAAAATAATAATAATAATAATAAAATATATTATTGACCTAAAATTTAGAAAATAAATCCAAAGTAGTGACCAAACTTTTGACTGGTACTGTGTGTATCATCTGTATGACAACACTCTACTCCATTTATCATGTCTGATGTAACAAGTGTGTTTGTTTTATTTAGACACAATGTTTCCGTTAACACATCTCACTTCAAAGCAGAAGCGCTCGCGCGCTAATTAACAGTATATTAAAGACGCCCACGTATTTAAACCTCGATCCTACTGTACTTTTATGAGTTTGAGATTCAAGCACAGACTCATACACCTCTGTCTTTCCGTCTCGGTGTCTCACCTGGTCCAGGTCTGATTTGACTCGGGCCACTTTTTCTGATGTCCAACTCCTTCCAAATTCTCGTGGCTGTCTTTAACACCGGCCAGGTCTGGACTGGAGTTCTTGCCATGCTTTTGTAGAATTGCCATTCAACAAGAAGCTTCTTTCTCTTCTTTTCGCCGCCTTCTTTTCTTCCTTTCTTCGTGACGTCTTCCGAGTTTTAGTTCTTTAGACAGACCAGCGTTAAAGTAGTCTTAGGCTCGCAGTTACCTCGCAGTAACATCATCTCTGTGTGGCTCCTCAGCGCCTCTTCAGCAGCTTCCTTTTTACCGCCTGCGATTCTGAACGGGTGCTTCTTGCTTTTCCTGATTAGCGATCATCCACGTGTCAGCGATATTTTCTCTCTCTCTCTCTCTCTCTTTCAGCCACGCAGTCACTCCAGCCCCCCAGCGCGCTTCAACCAGGAAGTAACGTGACTCAGCCCCTTTTTACCAAAAATAAACAGCGAGCACAAGGAAACGCAGGAGAAGAGATCGAAACGTTAAATATATCTTACTGTAGGTTTATTCGCAACCCAGATCGAGGCTGTAACGAATCAAAAACGACTTAAAAGCGACAAAATAACATCTCGATCGACCTGCGTTCGGCACAGGACCACCTCTCTCTCTTTCTCTCTCTGTCCCTCCCTCCCTTCAGCACACTGAAGATCCAGAGATCCCGGTATGATCTCAGCTCTGTCTTTATCCACGTCCTGGAGGTTGTGTGTAGCTGATCAAACATCACACACACCAGCTGTAACTCCTTCCTTATTGTCCCACTCTAATAAAACACTGCATGCCCTCTAACGATCAAGCTCTATACTACTAACAAACAGAAATATGCAAGAACCATTTCTTAAATAAAAAAAAGTGTTTTAATACTTGTGTAAAGCATCTGAGAAGTCACTTATTGAACTCTATAAATCATACAATGTAAGCAGGGAAAATATTATCTACACAGAGCAGATGATCCTCCATAATACTAGCACTTTTACAAAATGTTCTCCTTTCTCTCTCCCCCCTCTCATTATAGGCTACTCCTTTGCACTGCACATAAAGTTACATAAGCATCCCGTTTCACCATCACCCAATGATGTTAAAATGTAATGTTAAAATGATTTACACTGAAGTGGAAAGAGATCCGCAGATGAGGTAAGAAAACCTGAATAGTACAATTAACCAATGTGTGAGGACGATGAGGTGTAGGACATAATTCTGTCAAAAAATATCTCCAGTAATATTTCTGAATAGTTGTGAATAGAGTAGACAGAACAGCAATTCCCTTCAGAACATATTATCTAAAAGTCAACTCAGTAATCTGTGCCAAATAAAAAAATCATAACATTTGTCTCTGTGTTTCAAAGTTTTCCTGTTTTGGCCATAAAACAGATTTGAATTACAAACATTCGCATTTGCACAACCTATTTAATGCAAAAAAGTCTCTGATAAGCAATAACAACTATAATTGTGCTAAACAGAAAAAAAACAACAAAAGAAATCAGTCACTGACTGAATATAAATAGTGAAAGGGGAGGCAAAAATGTCCACTTTATTTCCCACACAAAGTTACACTGAGCAGGCTTCGTGTTCGTCTCTATTTGGGGTCCTCAATAGTGCCCTTGCTCAGATCAGTCATTTTAGGGTACTTGACTTTCTTCTGGTCCAGTTCATTCTGAGCCCACAACAGAAGCTTTAGGAGTTTCGCCAGTTTGGGCGTCGACTCTCGGTTCTCGTAGTCCAAGACAGCCTGGTTGACTTCACTCCACACCTGTTCATACACACGTAGTGAATTAGTATCAACCAGTACGCACAATACCTTATAAGAAATACACACACCACACTTATATGTCTCAACACTAAAAAAGGGACATCATATGAAAAATATGCTTTTTAGTGATTCGGATGCGTCTCTTATGTGTTGGTGTACAAACAAAAAAAAGTGAGTAAAATAAACATTTCCTGCTTTAGACCTTTTTTAAACTTCTGTATTGGTCAAGGCTTAAACAAGTCAAATATGAAGACTCCCTCCTCTTTTAGCTTTTTGATCAGCTCTGACAATCTCTGGCAGGGCATGGCCCAAAAGTAGCTCATTAGTATTTAATAATAGCAATACTAATTATTATTATTATTATTATTATTATTATTATTATAATGATTATTATTAATATTATAATTACTCATTATTCATTTGTCACATGTACCTTAGAACACAATGAAATGATTTACATAAACACTAAAACATCATGAAACAATGTAAAAAAAAAAACTTGTTTTTTGAAGAATATTTCAGCTAATTAATTAATAAACAGACTTTGGGTGACCTCCGAGACCTATACATTGTTTTAAAAGAAAGAGGGAAAGAAATCAGTGATTACATCCATAATGCAGTTTGTGGCCTTACAAAATGTTTCCTAAAATAAAAAAAGCAATTTCCTTCCCTTTAGGAAGCACAACTGGTTTTGATTATGTTATCATAATCATTTTAACTTCATAATTTTTTAGTTACATAACCACCACCACCCCCACCATCTTATTTTATAGTACAGTTACAATATTACACAGCCAGGCCAGGACAAACACAGGAAGAACAAACGGCACAGACGTTATATTTTTATTAACAAGCAACATTATTGAAAGAAAAATAAATGCTAATGGTTATTAATGTCTGGAACTTTCCAAAGAACCCCTTTTATTCACATGGTCATTACAATCCATGCATTGTTATTTTCAGATTTTACATTGAGAACCACGATTAAATATTTGAAATCACCTTCTGTCTCTGCATCATGTTGAGGAGATCTCCAAACGGCGACTCCTCTGGGTTATCAAAGGCCAGCAACGCCAGCGTGCGCTCCATCTCAGACAGACACTCTCTACTCTCCTCGCCCTGCTCTGCCAGCTGCGTCTGCGCGAACTCTAGCGCCGCCTCAGTCTCCCGCAGGCGGATCAACTCGATCAGGTGCTGCTGCTGCAAAGACACAGAAGGAGGTGTTTAATTTACACACAGACACACAAAAAATCTCATCAATTTAAAGAAAGCACCCAAAATATAGTAAAACCAGCAGTTATTTCTGTCATTGTGGATGCAAACTTTACAATTACAATGTAACGGCAGTGTTTACTCAATGCATTTCCATAGTTCACACATATGTTTTTTTTTACCTGGAGATGGAAGTATAGGTAGCGATTAGTATCTAGAAGTTCAGGATGCAGACTGTTGATCAGCGCAATGGCCTCCTGAATCTGGCCCTTCAGAATCATCTCTCTGATCTTGATCCTCTCATCTAGCGAGTCCAAATCGACGCTCGGCTCAATTCCTGATTCCAGGCGGAACTTCTCTGCCGCCTCCTTAAAACCCTCTAAAAGAAAATAAACACAAAACAGTAAGCATACATGGTAGTAGCTTTTCAGGACAATAAATATCAAGCAAATAAAAAAAAACAACCCAGAGCACCTGTCACCAGGTAGTTCATGATGAGCCGATTCATGTCCGCCCGCTGAACGTGGACGTTGTTGAGCTTTTCCATCCATTCCTCTCGAGTTATGTCCTCGGGCTTTTCGGCATAACTCATCATTAAGAGTCTTGAGGAGTAAACAAGTTGTGTTAATTAAATAAACATGTAAACAAGCAAGAGAATAAACTTTGGATCAGCAGCCTTGGAGCTTTTAAGTCACACGGATTAGATCTTGGTAACATCCCTTAGAGCAGAACACAGCTGCAGCATCTCATAAATGTAAGTACTAACAGTACATTGCTGACCTTTTAATCAGATTCAAATCATGTCATTATACTGAATACTACTACAATCATAATATAATTAAGCTCTAATATGCATCCAATAAGCACTTATCACACATCTTCTTTAGTATGAAATGTAAAGTATGCAGTGAGCTGAGCATGACCATCACTCTGATTATTCAGGCCTTCCCTAAAACCACAACACTGAAGCCTTCACGTCCAGCAAAACAACACACAACACAAGCGCATTCTCTCGCCCTAACCAGTCTAATATCACTATAACTACCGACGGCTAACCAGCCGAAACACGTAGCGTTAACCCTGCTACAACAAGACTAGCACAGTGAGCGTGTTTATAAAGTGACCGTCAGTAAATTTTACCTGATACTGTTACTGCTGAACAGCAGCTCGTAGTGCAGGCGAGCACGGCCACAAAGACTTTCATCTCGCGCGACTTCCTGACGAACGAGATTGCCAGTGTTGCCAGATGCTTCAAATTCACATCATATTGAGCATTCTAGGGCAGGGTTCTTATACTTTATATTTAATGGTCCGGGGTGTTATGCATTAACTAACTATTGTATTATTATATTACAATGTAACTATATGTAACTATTATATTATAGTTTTCTTTATTATAACGTTCTCATCTATAATAAAAAGAGCTATAATATAATATGAGAACTATAGGCAGCATTGGTTAGCACTGTCACCTCGCACCACCTGGGTCCACCTGCTAATTGGTGTTCCCGAATAGCCCCTACTTGGACTACAGATGGTCCTATATCCACTATATTTCCAAAAATATTCACTCGCCTTCCTTCATATATGAATTGATTATTAATGCATAGGATTTAATATTCCAATTCAATTTTATTTGTATAGTGCTTTTTACAATTGTCATTGTCACAAAGCAGCTTTACACAATCCAAAAAAATTATGGTTTGTAGTAAAAAAGATGTCAGAACACAAAGTGTATCACTGTTTTGGTAGCAATGGGGAGACCTTCTTAATATTAGCTAGGTGGTCATCATGCCATTGCTGATCAAATTTTTTTTTTTTGGAGTGTTTACTTCAAAGCATGCTTAAATATTGGTATATTTCAATCTGAAAAGAAAAATGGTGCAAACATTTATTTCTATTATTATAATCACGAATGTAATAATGTTAAAAAAATGTTGCAAACAATTTATTCTAAAACTATAAGTGGAAACAACACTCTTTGTGTGTGTGTGTGTGTGTGTGTGTGTGTGTGTGTGTGGGTGGGTGTTTGTGTAATTGATTAGCAAACTGCCCAGGGTGTACCTCCTGCCTAAAGTCTCCTGTGATGGCTGCAGTTTTACCCCCTGTTCAGCAATGTGGCCTCCCACCTCCAGAGTCGAGGGTTCAATTCTTTGGATCTGCATCCGTGGTTTGCATGATCTACCCGTGCTTGGTGGGCTTCCTCCGTGTATTCTGGTTTCCTCCCTCAGCCCAATGACATGCAGATTAGGATAACTGGCATTTCCAGATTGGCAGTAATGTGTGTGCTTGTGTGCCCAGTATTGGATTGGCAACTCGTCCAGGGTTTGGCTCTGCCCTGTGCCCCAAATCCCATGGGATAGGCTTTAGACCTCCTGTGATCCTGTAAAGGGTAAGAAGTATAAAAAATGGGTGAATGAATAATGTGAATGTCTATACCACCTAATTCTGTATACAGGGTCACGGGGGGCCAGTAGTCTAACCCAGGAAACTTAAGGCATGAGGCAAGTTACACCCTGGACAGGGTGCCAATCCATTTAAGGGCACACACATACACACACGACAGACAGTTTGGGAATGCCATTTAGCCTAATCTGCATGTCTTTGGAGAAAACCGGAGTACCCAGGAGCAACCCACCAAGCACATGGAGAATATGCAAACTCCACACACAGAGATGGGAATGTAACCTGGCCAGGAATCAAACCCAGACCCTGGAGTCAATAATGCTAACCACTAAGCCACCGTGCCGCCTAAATTACATATATTATTTCACATATTTATAAAACATTAATTCTGTTTGTTTTTGGTGGCCGGAGGTGTTAACACAGATAGTACCGTCACAGGTGTGTCACAGGCGTTCCTCACTGAATGTACCGGTAGGCAGCATAATCATCAACTTTTGTCAAACTGTTGAGAGTGTGACAGGTGTTCATCACAGACTGTAATATTAGGCAGCGTCTTCTATGTGAAAACTGTACAAGCTCATAGTTACAGAAACCCCGGATCAGACTACAGAGTGTCTACAGCGATGGTGTAAGTGGATGCCGCCTGCTGGTTAGCACTAAGAAGTATAGTACTAAGAAATATACATCATATTTACAATTTTTTTTTTTTATGAATTTTAAATAATATTACTTAAATCATGTTCACTTAAATAGATACAATTGCATGTTTTTATTAATTCCAATTGCATTTAATTAAAGAAAGTTTACAGTTTAATCACTGAAAACTGTGCCCAGCCCGTGTGTGTGTTTGTGTGTGTTTGTGTGTGTGTGGTCGGTCTCTGCTTGCACAGCTGATGAGGGACTTTTGTCCGCTCGTTTTTATTTGGAAATCTAGAAGGCGATGGGATGGTGAGACAGGTCACGTGATGCCACACAGGCTTTCGTCATAACGAAAACGGATTCCCTCGTTGTGTTTCCGCTCGTGACGTCAGTCTCCGAGTCCTTTTTCCAAAGCGAGGTGAAGCGTTCCTGATCTCCGGCGCGTGAATGTCTGAATAACGTCTCCTGCAACACGGAACAGAAATCCCGGAGAAAGTGTTTCCAACAGCGCACTGACGCCCTCTGTAAAAGTTTCCTCATCTTTCTTCTGAAGGTAGGACACTGCGCGCTGATTGTAGTTAGCTTACCGCGTCTCAAATCCTGGAGCTTCACTAGCTAGCTGTAGCATTTGTGCTAGGGTTGGATTATGGAGCAGCGCTGACAGCTAGCCGTGTAAACTAAACTGCTGCTAGCCGACGGTTGTGTGAGTGAGTGGTAGGGGTGGATCACAAATTACTGAGCGTTTTTAAACAGTGTACACTGGACATGAAGGTAAAACTGCTGGTCCATGGCAATGTGCAGTGCGCTGGTGTAGGGAGCAGAGGGGTCGTTTGGAACTCGGACGGTGTGTGAGACGGATTAAGGGCTCTAAATCCAGCCGGGCGGTTAAACCCTGTGAATACGTAAAATATAAGACATGTCCAGCGTGTCCTCGAATATTTAAGACGTTTATTAATATCTGGTTATTGATGGATATTCATATGAACACTAGAAATGCTTAATTTAGCCAAGAATAGTCATGTGTTAGGGTTTTAAATACGGTGTTTATTAACATGATTCATTGGACAGTGTCAGTCTCTCATCTGCTTTCATTTCCAGTTTAACTTTAAATAAATTCCTACACAAAAGTCTATTCACCCTCATGATATTTTAGGCCAAATCTTTATCATTTTGATGTTTATTATTATTTTTTTTTTTCCACGAAGAATACTATTGAAAACTGATTGGAGTCCTACTACAATCTTCAGACTTGTATGTGTGTATGTGTGTGTTCAGGGTGTTTAAGGGCTGTGGTTTGTGTACACTGCAGTTTTCTTTTGTTTGTAGGATATTCACCGTCATCTCTTATAGATAGCCTGTACAGAAACAGCCCGGATACGCATAAACACAATTTTCTAAAATATACTAGTCTTACTTAATAATGATGATAATAATAATAATGATATAATACATTTATAAGCGCCTTTCAACCACCCAGGGACACTTTACATTGAAGGTAAAAGGCAAAAACCTCAGACAATCAATTAATAAGAAGTAAGAACAAAATAAATAAATAAAATAAACAATAAACAGAATTAAGTATTCATATACAGGGTCGTCTGTCACACGAGGCAGATACACCCTGGATAGGGTGCCAATCTATCGGAGAGTATATACACACGCGCGCGCACACACACACAGACAGACAGACATACACTCACACATAAAGAGGAAATGTGTGAATGCCAATTAGCCTTATCTGGACTGTGGGAGGAAACCAGAGCACCCAGAAGAGAGAACATGCAATCTCCATGCATACAGACCTGAAGCGAAAATTGAAACCTCAACCCTGGAGGTTCTATGCCATTGTGCCAACACCTATGCCATCGTGCCACCAAGGTTGATATATATTAAAAAAAAAGTTGTATTTCAGATCTTGTTTGGCCTGTCAATGGTGACCGGTGTAGCAGGCTGCCCCTAACCGTGACATTAAACGTAACATCATCGGAGACTGATGCTTTGAGGTAGTAATGTATCTGCCGAGTAACTGGAGCAGCGGCAGCAGAATTGACCACACACTCTATTCTCAGGTAATGGTAGCACGCAGGCGTCAGGATCTGCATGTGCGCGGAGCCGTGGGTAGCCCTCTAGTATAACATAAAATAAAATGTATCAATCAGTAAGAGTTGACAATCCATATGTAGAAGTCAGTTAAGTGATTAATATGAGTGGAAAAAAAAGTAGACGCTAAAGCTGCTATGCTAAACCAAAGAGATGAGAATTGGCAGCTGTTTTAGATGGATTAAACAGTGTCGAATGTTAAGAGGGAGTTCGTTCCAGAGCCTTGGCCCCCCTCTAGAGAACGCTTTAGAGTCCATTGTGGTAAGATACAGCCTGGTACTGATAGAAGGCCAGCTGAGGCAGATCAAGCAGGGACATCATGAGTTCAGTCAGGTACATCGGAGGAATGTTATGTAAAGCTTTAAACGTCAATAAGATTTTTAAAATGAGCATGATAAGATACCGGGAGTCCGTGAAGCTGAATTAACAGAGATGTTCCGATGTTTCTGACTGCATAATAGTTCTGGCTGCAAAATCCTGTAACTGCTGTAAATGCTTGTTGGGGATGCCAAAAAAAATATCGTCACAGTAGTCAATGCAAGATGTAATGAGGGTGTTGACTAGGCCATCAGTGCTTGCCACAAGAGGGAGAAACCTCTCGTTTTTAGCATAATGTTCAACATGAGGTATGTTTGGTGTTAGGAGTAAGGTAATAGTTGTTTTCCTCATGTTCATTAGTCTTTAGTTTATTATATTTTCTATTCATATTAGAAATAACAAGTTAATACAGGTCTCAGAGCGTCCCCAAAACGTATCTGTTATTATCTAATTAATGCATTAACCCTTAGACACTGAACCAACACAAAAAAAGTATGATAATATTTTTTTCTATGTAAATGACATTAGTGTTAAACAAGCCTGGCATGGTATCTTCTTACAGTATATGATGTCACAATAGGGTAAAAATCTAATAGACTAGTTTGAGCCCCGGCTAATGCAAAAATGAAAACAGTAAAACAAAAAGTAAATTTTGCACACCAGGTCCCCTCTAAATGGGGGAAAAAACCTATGTAGCTATCTAAGAAGAAAACATTTTTTATATAGTTTTGTTGGTATATTTTGGTGTTTATTAAAAACTGATTTATTCTGGTCAGGATCATGGATTGAAGTCTCTAGAGAATGTTTCTCTAATCTCCGGAATTTATGATTTATGTCTTGTGGCTTGGTTTTTATCTTTCTATTCTCAAATCTTCTTCAAATGAAGACTTGTAATACTTTCTTGGTGATTTCACTGAGTGGGAGGGCTTAAACACAGGACGTAAAGTTGTAAGTAGTTTAACACAAAATAATAGTAGTTAAACTTTTGATTTCAAACCTGAATGTAAAGCAGTGTAAAGCAAAGCCATTGCTGTTCCTATACTTTTGAAAGGTGTGCGTATACAGTATACAATATATAATGCAATAAATGAATGACATTAAATGACGGTGTAGAACATTATTGACCAACAGTAACCCTGTTAAAGTTTGTCTGTGCAGGCTGTGATTTAAATTTTAATACAGTAGAACCGTGGTGTGGCTTTCATGAATAATTGGATTATTCCCTTATATAAATCTGTGCTATGATCATAAGTAGACTTACTTATTGTTAGAAGGGCTTCATGGCTGCTAACAGTATGAGAGTCTTTGTCCTTTCTGTTTTCTAGTTTTCAAACTCTGCGAATAGACTAGGATTAAGGTGGTGAATAATGGCTGAGATGAAGGCAAGGAGTGAGAATGTGTCGAGGACGTGCAATCAGGAAGACAGATGCTCTCTGGCAGGAAGTGGGAACACAGCTGGAGAAGAGCTGGTGTTGATGAGCCCGAGCCAAATATACGTGCTGATTTCTGTGACATTTGAATTTTAACCATGTCCTTAGAATAAACTAAATCTTAGCGGTGCATTGCAGTTGCAATGCCACTAATAATAAGTGAGTAGTCTAGCAAAGAAATGAATGTCAATCCAAAGTCACAACTTTGTTTCCTTTCGTATTTATAAGGAGCATCAAACCTGGATACAGTACCTCTTTTACCTCAGCACAAACCTCAGATGTTGAAACATGATATATTCATTCTGTTAGTTTGGTCAATATTTTGAACAGATTGGACTGAATCAAGCATGGATAAATCAGTTGCCATATGGGAGAAGTTTTTTTTTTAAATTGACAACAAAGAACAACCCTGCGCCTTGTGGATATTTATAAAAACAAAAGCTTTCCATGGGTGTGTGTGTTTAAAAATTATTGCATTTAAATTCTAAAATCCCATCACCTGCTGCACTACATACATTAACCGCTGAGGAATCTGGTTGATGGTAAAGCGTCTGTTTGTTTGTCTATTTGTTTACATGTTTTTTGTTTAAACCAGGATGATTCGTTTGTGTGTGAATAACAGATAAACTTTTTAAAAACAGGAGATAAGCTCTGGGCAATACACCTCTTTTTGGATGTTTAGGTATCTGGAAGCAGTGATAACACTGAGCATAAAAAGCACAATATAGAAACATTAACTGTTCTTAAACATGTCAGCAGAATGCAAATTCAGACACTTTTACTTCTCATAGCCAAAATGTTGGTGATTTCTTTTGGTCAAAGGGCACAACCACAATTGTATACACGTAAAAATGTAAAAATATTTCATTACGTTACTGTAGCTACCACTTTCAGGCCTAGTCCGTTTGGGTTACAGCAATGAAATCATGGGACTGGCTAACACTCACTGGGTTATAGCTGAAGAGGTTACGATTTGTCCATGTCTGTCACAGCTGAGTGTTATGAAAGTGGAAGATGATACGGCAGGAAATTTGACAAAATGTCATGAGTTCAGTGTGCTAACTGGTGATAAAAACCACACAGCATTGTTTAGCCACAACAGGATCACTAAGCCTACTTTTAGATACTATATGAGTTAGTGCCGCAGGCTGTGCTTATGCTCCAAGCCCAATGATGATGTTTACTTTAGACAACTTGGAGCATAATAACACACAGAAATTCAAAATTGAATTAAATTTATGATGCGCAGACTGTTTACTGGTGGTTGGAATCCAGAAGATTACTTACATTACCACAAACTGTAGGTCGCATTCTCCCTCATCTTCCTGGCCTCTTAAAGCCGATTTTCCAGACCATTTATTCTTAACAGGTAAAGGGTTATGTATAATGACTGACTATGCCTTCAGGATAAAGAAACTAAAAATTAATATAAAATAATTAAGTCTAATGCTTCCTTCTCTGATCTTGTCTTGACGTGTTAGCTGAGGAGAGTGAGATCTATTGGTGGCAGTGATGCAACCTACAGAACTCCAACTAGATGCTGAGTAGTACTGAGAGGAAAATATGTAGAGAAAATAAATGTACGTGTGTGGAAGTAGCGAATTAAGGAGATGAAGAGTTCCAGACTGTTTGAACAGTGCATTTGCATTAAGTGTATGTTTACTAGATCGCTGATATCACACATTTCCACAATAACCAATAAGGTTTGTTTTAAATCCTTTTCAGTCTCTGGATCGAACCAGCCTGCTTACAATCCAGTTCCCATTTTGCCAAAGAATCTCTCGCAAAACTCATCACTTTTGTTCTACAACACTTTATAGAGCACTATGTTCATGTGTACTCTTCATGTGTACAGTCAGAGTGGCAGGGCTATTCACAGATCGGTTGTGTGAGAGCGAATCAATGCTCTGTACATAATTAAATATGATTTTGCCAAATTTTTACATTAACATTAAAAACAGCATCAAGTTAACATGTGGAGGTCAATGTTGATATGAAATAAAAGTGTATGTGCCGCTAGAGCTGTTAAACCGATGGGTAAATGTGCGTCTGGTTATCATGAATTATTAACAGTTAATTGATTATTGATTTTCCTTGACTATCGGTTAAGAAAATTTACAACCTTAGCCCGTACACTTAATTTTAGGTTGTTTAAAGCCCTGGCACTGTTGCAGCAAATGGGATTGTATCTGTGCCCCTGAACAAAGCAGGCTTTTCTCCAACCATTTATAATTCTAGATGTTGTAGAGATGTTGTAGTGCACACTATAATGAAATGATTTTTGTTTATTATTCATTTTAGTTTCTTTTCCTGAAAGCATGGTCAGTCATTATACAGAACCGATTACACGTTAAGGGTTAGGTAACTTGCTTAAGTTTTTAAATATAAATTTCTGGCACAAACAGTGTTCATGGAAATACAAATATTTTGTCAAATTCTCCTTGTTAGTTTTTTGTTTAACGAAAGCAAGCATTACGCTTTTGTTAAACAAAAAACAAATAAGGAGAATTTGACAAAATATTTGTTACATTCAGACATTAAAGCTGCCCTTTGTTTTTTCCTGATTTTCATCACTGCAATGCCATTTGGTGCTATAAAGAATAACAAGTTTAATATGAACTGCAAGATAATAAAGAGTTACAGTGAAGTTCATGGTAAAGGCAGCGTATTAGAAAAGTACAGATTTTACAATATATTATTTAATTAGATTATGTGTTTCAGTCATTGGATTTAAAGAAAATCCACAGAAAAATTAAATCACCCTAGCGTATCTGCACAATTACCGCTCAATAAATAATAATAATAATAATGATTGGTTGTAAATGTTGCTGATATTTAAAATGTATTTTGGATTTTACTCATTTGAGGATATTTTTATGAATTTAATTTCAGATACTATATATAGCCATGTGTCAGAGCTCTGGCTGTTACCCCCTACCCATCCTTACACATCCACATACTGTGTTAATAGCCATGGCAACAGTTGATGTCATGGTGAAACAGTGTGTTCTTGTATTGCTTATATCCACTCTCTCGCACACAAATCCAACCATCTCTTTAAGAATACAATTTGTCAATGATTGTTTTCATGCATGTGTTTACACCGCAACCTAAAAAAAAGCCTAGGTAAAAGACAGTGATATCTGTGGCAATTAAAAGACATTGAAGAGAAGTGACATACTGCCCCCCATGCTCTTTTATTTAACAGACTACTCACGGAAGAGGGTATGCATGAAAAAAAAGCTCATTATTGAAGTTTCCTTTGTGTCTACGTGTGTGTGTGTGTGTGTGTGTGTGTGTGTGTGTGTGTGTGTGTGTGTGTGTGTGTGTGTGTAATGACAGAGTGTCAAAAAACAGTGTTTGCGCTCATGCTGCTCTGACATGAAAGTCAACAGATGATTCAAAGCAGGGCAGAAGCTCAACCAGGTACACAGCTCTCATCTTACAGCTCACATAAAGAGTGCTGCAGCATCGCGTAAACAAGGAAAGAACAATGCAGACAGGAGGACAGAGAATCATCCAATAGAGCTAAGACAGGTGACACGGGCGTACTGAAAAAAACAACGTTATTATTGATGTACTAACTTTGTCATAAGATAATAAATATTAATATAATATATATTACAAATTAATAATTAAGTGAGTGAAATACAGATGACTAGACAGGATTAATTGGTCCATAGAGCTGACCAAAAAAAAGGGATGGATTGAGGGATCAGGAGGGAACGCAAATGTGAGAAAGAAAGCATGCAATATATATATAGATATATTACCAGTCGAAAGTTTGGAAACACCACCTAATTCCATGTTTTTTCCTAAATTTCCTAAAATGAAGGCATGGGTTTTACAAAGTCTGAATAAGAAGAGGAGAAAAGAGTGTAGGGGTGGCAGTAATGCAACTTTCTGGATGTCTCATTACCGCCACCCCTTCACTCCTTTCTCCTCTTCTTATTCAGACTCTAAATTCCCTGTTGTTGTCTTTTTTCATTATTGTATCAGCCAGTTCTTAAGGAAGCCAACTAGATTCATCCCCTATTGTGACCTCATGGCTCAACAGTAGTTCATTTACCTAGACACAGAAACGGTGCATTTGGAGGAGGAGTGAATTAAAGAATGTTTCTTTAAGGTGAGTTATTAAAGAAATCATAAGTAGGAAATGGACATATTTTTGGGCGTGGTCACACAGTATCATCAAAAGCTTTGGCACGGGAAAAACTCCCTAAGACGACATCAGGAAGCAACCTTGATTGAAAGCAGACATAAAAGGGGACCCATGTTTGTGTTCATCAACTGTATTCAAAAGTACTGCTCAACATTGAAGCCAGACAACTGCTTGGGGCCCAGGGTGGTAGTGGGCCCCTGAGGGCTGACAAACTCATTTATTATTTATAAGATCATGGTGAGGATTGCTGTTTGAAATGGCCCCGTGCAAAGACTGTAGAATCACCCCTGGCCGTATACTGTACAGTTAGGCAGCACTACATGTGTTGAAGGGTCTTGAGTGCATGTATCAGCTGTGCTACTGATGTGTTGGCAAATTTAGTCCTAATCAAAAGAGAAGAGGGGGGTAGGAACTTACTTGACACTGGTTTTACTAATATGTTGTATGAATCTATAGTTTTAGAACTTCTGCCTCAGTATGAGGTGTTTGTAGTGCTGTTGTGCCTGGCACTTCGAAAGCCTAAAATAATCCACTCTAAAACATTTAACAGCAAATCTGGTGTGGATACTAAGAATATACCTTCAGCTTCAGCCCTGCTAGTCCATTTATACCTGCTGCTTGTTTTAAATTTGTGTTATTCATTTTACAGCAATAGAAATAGTGGATGATTATAAAGGAAAATCCCACTGTGTGTTGGAGTTTATTGCTGTTATGACTAGCCACCTTCACGCAGAAATTGCACTGTAAGGACGATAATAAGACCCCTTCAATATGACGCTTTCACTCTGGTAATTTATACAAGAGGCGTGATGTTAAACACAGCGGTAAACACATGCCTCGGGAATATTGTGCATACGGTTGCCTTTAAAACAACGAGGCGAGTAAACTGAGTGTTGAGGTGTTTTTGCTAGCTCTGCACATTTACATCACTCACCAAACACTGCATTCTGCTCAGAGCTTGCTGTCTCTCAAAATTCACTGCTGTTTCCCCACGGATGAGGTGCATAACTGCCTAAAAAAACTACTGACTTTAAGTCCTGTCTTCGTGGTCTAGGATTGGCAGAGTTTGTCACGTTCTAACCAATGTAAGTCAAAACTGAATTCTTCTAACCAATCATAAAACAGTTCCAGCAAAAAACATACATCTTACTACATATTTTAATTCTAGAATCAGCGCAGTGCTGTTCTCAGTTGCATTTCTAAATGTTTTTTTATTTAATTACATGTAAATATTTTAATTCAATCCAAAAATAAATGACTTGCACTGCTGACCGGTCTCAATATCAGCTGACATTTTAGTTTACTTGATGCACTACGGCTTAAACACTATTCAAGTATGGTGGTTTGTCTGATCAACTCTTTATAGGATATTTGTGGGTTTAAACCTCCCTAGTACTTTCCCAGTAGAGTAAATTTCATTTAGGCAGTATCACTAGAGGAAGACTGCAATGCGGTTGTAGGCATCACACTACGAAGGCATCACAGGGTGCCAGTCCATTGAAGGGCACGCACACACACGCACACTCATACTTATTCACACACAACTGGCAATTTGGGCCTAACCAACGCCTATTAGCCTAACCTGCGTACCTTTGGACTGTGGGAGGAAACCGGAGCACCCGGAGTAAACCCACCAAGCATGTGAAGAGCATGCAAACTCCATGCACACGGAGACGGGAATCAAGCCTGGCCGGGAATTGAACCTGGAGGTGCAGGGTGGAAATTTGTAACATAAGAGTCTGGGGCTACCTGTACTTGGACAGAATTAACTGTTGTATAATACAACAGAAAACTACTGTGTATTTCATATACACAAGCAAAGTATTCATCCTTCACATAATTATATAAAACGGACGTGTATCCCGCACTCAAAGAGAGCATAAAGTATACAGTACATATGGGAAAACATAAATTATCTTGCTGGCAAAAATTGCCAATAATGGAACCTTGCAGCACTGACTGACTAAATATCAAGACGTGTTAATTTTATGTAAGGAATTACACTAGTTAAAAGAATTGTTTGCCATCACCACTTCAGCTGTAATAACTTAAAACATGTCATTAAAGTCGAGTGATTAATTCTAAATCTAAAGAGAATAAACTGTAGCAGACTTTTAGAATCAAACCTCTCTCTCTCTCTCTCTCTCTCTCTCTCTCTCTCTCTCTCTTTCTCTCTTTCTCTTTCAGACTTCCTTATTTCATTTTCTTGCATTAGGAGGCACTCCGGGATTGAAGGGTGACAAAAATAACTCGGTATACTAGGACTAATCCGTTAATGCCCTGTGACTGAGTGATTAGCCTTAGGGAGCCAAGCCCTCGGCAGCACAGAGGATGATGGACAAGAAAAATGGCTTTCTCCATTTGATAAGAAAATGTTTGTAAATATTTTATACACGTACAGTATCTCAAAAAAGTGAGTACACCCCTCACATTTCAGCAAACACTTTACTATATGTTCTCATGGGGCAATACTATGGAAATAAAAATTGGAAATACTTTAGAGCGGCTCGTATAGCAGTACAGATTTACTGTCTGACTTTATTCTTTAAATAACTGGCAATGAAAATGAGTACACCCTAAGTAAACATGTCAAAACTATGTCCAATGTGTCAATATTTTGTGTGAGCACCATTGTTATCTAGCACAGGCTTAATCCTCCTGGGGTTGGAATTCACCAGAGCTGCACATGGTGTCGCTAGGATCCTCTTCCACACCTCCATAATGATATCACGGATCTGCTTGATGTTAAACACGCTTAAGGACGCCCCACAGGTGCTTAATAGGGTTCAGGTCTGGAGACATACTGTATTTGACTTGTACATGAACATGACGAATAGGACGTGACTTTACACTGTTTAAGATGTACAGCCGTTATAACTTAGGGTGTACTCACTTTTGTTTCCAGCTATTTTGACAATAATGGCTGTATGTTGAGTTATTTTCAGAGGACAGTAATGTTATACTAAATGTTATACAAGCTACGCAATAACTAAAATATATCCAAATGTAATTTCTATAGTATTGACCTTTAAAAAGATATACTAAAATGTTTGCTGAAATTAGAGTGGTGTGCTTACTTTTGTGAGTGTGTATTGTATAATGATTGATAATTACTCTTCCAAATTGCATGACAGTTATAGTGTAAAAATAGTAGTTACTAGGGATCGGAATAACCACAATAAAATATTATCACAATAGAATAATATTACATACCTAGTTGCTGATTTGATTTGTATTTCTGTATGTATCACTATTTTTTTTTTTTTTTTAAGATGTTATAATTCGAAACACACTTGATAAATACTTTGGTCCGTCCACACTCCCTGCCATTATGTGACTAGTTTACAGCACAACACCAGTAGGTTTATAGAGAAATGACATTTTACTCAAAGGGTAAAAAATGTACAGAATTTTTTTTTTATTTTGGAGTCATTTTGGTGATGTCAAACAAAAGAATTATGATACGTAACTGATCTCTAGTAGTATATATATATATATATGATTTAAACACATTATTGGTATTTTGTGAGGTTTATAAATCCCAGTCCCAATGTGAAGTGAGATGCAGTGTGTGAACTGTCGTGGAAATAACTCCGTGTGTATTCAGATGTTACACTAAAGCTATCTTTTCCTCTGGAAAGCCTGATAAATACGAGCCATCTGTTCAGTGTGGTGGCAGTAAATGACTGAACTGAGAGACCGCACTTTTCACATGGAGTGCATTTTGGCAGGCAGTGAAGCCATCTCTTATTTCCCTTATTACTGGGTTATTGCTCCCCTCATGGAGTAGATACTAGGAATGTAAAATATTTTAATTATTTTTACTAAATTTCACACTTGCACCATCGATGCACTTGATACAGATGATAAAGATGATGAAGAGCATGATAAAGAGCATTGCCAGGAACAAAAAGCAAAGCCACTCTTGTCTTAAATTTGTTTTTGTTTTTATTCTTATTTAATTTTTTTTAATTCTAACACAAAATGAATTGTTATATAATAACATTATTATATTTTCCTAAAAGGTTAACACAGTCAATGCTCTGCAGATTATTCATACCTTAAACTCTTTCTGTTTTACTCCTTTGCACTGTTTCAGTGTCTATGTAAACAAGGCCTTTATGTCTTCATGAAAGGGGGAAAATCTAATTGACTTGTTTAAGCGACAAATGGTGAACAATGTTTCAATGGTGTAGAACTTTTTTTAACCAAAAATAATTATAATAATAAATTTTGATTTTTGTATCTGAATATCTCTCTTCACGATCTTAGAATAGCAGAAATCATCTGCTGTACTATTATTGAACAGAGATATAAAGTCATTATGAGTGGATTTGCAGAAGAAAATTATTTTCTAGCTGCCAAGCCAAGCTTGTGAATCAAAAGATGGGCTCTGATCTCTAAAGGAGGACAAGGACTAGATAAGATTTAAATGGTTCAGAGTAATTTCTCACATGCTGAGAAGGTCAGATACTCTGGTGTGGGGTTTCAAAAGAAATCCTGGCATCGTGTCCAGTGTAGAGAATTACCTCCTCTTCCATCAGCTGTTTTTTGTGCATGAAAATGTTCTGGAGCTTTATTCGCTAACGATGACGAATACATTCGGTAATGTTTTTTTGTGTCTGCCATTTTCTCTTACTGTAAAATTTTCTTTACATTTGTTCTCTTCGTTGCTACATTCGAGCTGAATGAAATGGTCCCTGACTAATTATCGAATGCATTGGAAAAAATAAAGTCTGCGTTCCACACGGCACTGCTGAAGAGGACAGTATGGCATTTTCTATCCAGCAGAAAAATGCAGAAAAAAAACACTGCAAAAGAGTTTTAGGACTTGACTGAGGTTAATCTGTTGGTCTATTCAAAAAATGAGATGTGAAGAAGGGTAAAAAATATTTATTGAATAAATTAATTTGATACAGATTTATTGAATAAATAGTGATGTGGAGGCATTAGTGACAGGTTTGAGTCATATGTCTGGATATATTTAACCCTAAACATGGGCACAGAGAAAATTAAAGATTTTGTTTATCTACTTAGTGGAAACGACATCAAACGGCCCGGCCTGGGATGAAATGGTTACAGAAGATTGAATCAAATCAAACGACACAATGCAATATTGGGTATTTATTTAGCCACTATTGCAGAGATTGTCAAACATTTTGCTAAAATAAAAAAAATAATTAAAAAAAATCCTCCTTCTGCTCAGATGTAGTATATATTCTATAAATATTTTCAGTAATGTTTTCTGTATTCATGCCTGTCATAAACCTTTTTATTCCTGAACATTTGACCAACAAAACATTGATCTAGGTGGGCTTTGTTTTTGACCAATGAAACATGCTAATAATTAATCAATTAATCCAGTCAGCCATTACATTTACAGCACAGATATCTAAAGTGAAGAATATACCTGTCTCTTTATTGACTTTTGCAGAAATGTGACTATGATGAAGTCTGTCACAACAGTGCATGGCAGAAGTACCATTAATCAACATTAGGTTACTACTGTATGTACTTTCATTTATTAGTACGTTCAAGATGTATTACAACAGAAATAATACCTTATGGTTACCTAATTAGCTACTGGATTACTTGATCCCTTGCCACACAGATAAGAGTAACCTAGCAATCGATCTGCTTCAGCTTCTCTTCTGTTGATTATTTTCATAAGCAGTATCAAATTCAAATCAAATTTTATTTGCCGCATACAGTACACAGCCATACACAGTATGATATGAAGTGCAATGCTTATACGACCACTAACGACCTAAAATTTAAATAAAAAAGAAATAGAGTATTCAAATAAAGAAATAAAATATGGCATGAGAGAAAATAATAAAAAATATAGAAAACTTAAGCTGTAAAATATACAATATGTACAACTTATTTTAAAAATAGGTTTGAAATTAAATTGAAATAGAAGTGTACTAGAGTGTAATGGTTATGCAGGGTGCAGTTAGTCCTCATGTGTGTAAAAAATTTGCAATGTCCAGTCACAAGCAAAACAGTGTGCAAAGTCCCAGAGGCGTGCAACTTGTAGGTCGTTTGCAAATGTGTGTAAACATGCAATGTGCAACATAATTAGTAGTGTAAGAAAAGGGAAAGTGTATGTCGTGGTGGTAATTCTCATATGATGTACAAACATGTGATTCCTTCTGGATTTAAAATGAGATAATGCTATGGAATATGCTGTGCTTTACACTTCATAAAAATATCTACAGGTAATGTTAACTATTATTCATATTTCAAGGTTTTTAATTCACTCACTGTTCCAGGGTTAAATTACAAATAGCATAAAATGGAAAGCTAGTGCCCTATATAGGGTGTAGAATCTGTTGTTAAACACACAATGTAGTGTAGTGCCCTTGTTTAGGGGTTAGGGAGGGATTTGGGATTCAGCTTTGTGAGTTATTGAGGGCTTGAGCTGAGTGAGGTGCAGAGTCACTTGACTGTTGTGTGACTCATTCTGAAACTTCCTCTGAATCATCAAGAAGCAGCTGAATCAAAAAGAAAACCGCTGATTGAGTAGATGCGGACTGGTCAGGGGATGAGACGTCCTGCTTGTTTATGAGAACGTTGTAATTAAACTATAAGGACGTACATTACAGGCTGACATCATAACCACTCTCATTTCTGTCTTGTTTCTCTTATTAACAGAGGCAGCAGTGTATGTGTGTGAGAGAGAAGGAGTGTGTTTATGGTATTTGGGCGCTTGTAAGTGATGGACCAGCAAAGGCAGCGTTCTCTCTCCACGTCTGGGGAAACACTATACCAGGTTCTGGGGGTTTCTAAGAACGCCTCACCAGATGACATCAAAAAGTGCTACAGGTAAGAAACTCACCAGTGTGCGTTTCCGTCTGTGTCTCTGTGGATGTCATGTAACCTCTTTGTTTAAACCTTGTTTAGAAATATTAACGTGATGTGTATTTTAGCTTTCAAATTACTTTTCCGTGAGTTGGAAAGCTTTTTGTTATGTATGCACATTTACGGGAAGAAACATTCAAGTTAAACCATGACTTTTATTGTGCAGATGAGAGGGAAAATTCCTTTAATCTCTCGATATAATCCCCTGCAACACTAATGCATTCATCCCAGTGTTTCACTACTGCTTGGATACCATCAGGGTAGAAAAATTTTTCAGTTCACCAGAGACATGTTCCGAATGTCTGCTTCATGTGCAATGTGGAAGTGGATTTGGTGAATGTTTGTGTGTACAGTTCCCACAGACAGATGCGTATCTTCCTCAAGATTGTGACAAGTTATCCGTCGACTTTTGAGGCTCACTCGCTGAATTTTGATGAGAACAGCTGCAGTGGGACTCACATACAGCGTTCTTTAAAACATTTCCACCATTCACGTTTTATTGTGGCTAAGAATCTCATCAACGTACTGTGCTTGAAATCTTCTTTAAATGACAATTAGTTTCATACCTTAATTTACCAGAATTTTCATCACTAGTCCCGGTTTGATTTGGACGCCCCTTGTAGTCTCAGCAACATGTTTTTTTGGGGGTCTAGTGGTAAGCAGACAGAGCTCTCACTGCAGCAAGCAGAGTTCGAATCCCGCCAGTATTAATGTTGGTAGACAGGGGTGTCCTTCACTACAGTCCGAATTAAATCTTTTCATACTTTTTCGTAAATATATAGAGGTAAAGGTTCTCTATATAAAAAAAAAAGTGTCTGAGATTGCCACACATTTGAGGAATCCCTATTTTCAACATTGTAGGGTTGGTTGAGAAAGAAGGAACAAAGGTTTTTACGGTGATTGCAAATTTCCTAAGCATGACAATCATATTTAAAAAAAAATCACTTTAGACATGTTCAGTTGCAAAGTGACCTGACTGTATCTCTTGCTCACATCAAAGGAAACTAGCTCTGAAGTTTCACCCAGACAAGAACCCTGATAACCCAGAAGCAGCGGAGAAGTTTAAGGAGATCAACAATGCTAATACCATTCTTACTGATCCCACTAAACGCAACATCTACGACCAGTACGGTTCTCTCGGCCTCTACGTGGCTGAGCAGTTCGGAGAGGAGAACGTGAACACCTATTTTGTGCTGTCCAGCTGGTGGGCCAAAGTGAGTGTGCACACATTTACACACACACACACAGCATGCAGATGTGTATACAACCCCAGCGGGAAATTATGGAATCGCCACACTTTTCAAAAATGGGATACGAAACATTTCTGGCGTCATCAGATTTTATAAAAAAACAGCGTCTCTTGGTAATTCAAACCCAACTCACTTTTACGTATTTTTTTTTTCTTGTGGCTTCATTCAAACATTCCCATGATCATAAGGGAGAAAGACACAATATGTGTGATATTCGCATTTTCCCACTCTCATGTCTATTTAAAAAAGGCTGCTGATTAGTTAAATCATGTGTGATGGTAGATGGGAAAACACTAAACGGTGCAGGGGGTCCTCCAGGACCAGGATTGCAAATCACTGATGATTAGTTTGACATAGGGTTGCCAGATTACAGTGACAAAATCCACCTAGGTGATGCTGAAGACTCACCCACTATGACACAATTCATTCAACCAACCATGAATGAGAATCAAGGTATTACAAGGGGGGAAAATTTTGACTTCAATTAGTCTCTGTGTTTTCTCTTTTTTTCCCAGAGAGAGACAAACCTTGTGAAACATACTTAAAACAAATTAAATGATTTCATGTAATAGCATATTTTTTACATAAAGTAGAGGACTAAATGATGCAGTCATTCAATGTTAGGGAAAATATGGAATCACTTTATTTGCATTTCTAAAACAATTACCTCCACAAATAATGAAAAAAGGACCAATTAGCCTGAAAAAAATGCTTACAAACCCGGAAATTCACCCTGATAATAGTTGTCGATTGTAGAATTGTAGAATTCGTACAAGAAGAAACTCCAGCTAATATTGTGGACAAATTTGTTGGTAAGGTCCCAGTTATTAGTGTCTAAAATGTGGTGCAAGTATATGCAAAATGGGAAGGTTATAAAAAAAAATTTTAAAGTGGAATTTCTTGCAAACAACAACAACCAAGAAAGAAAAACGAGTGTGCATGATTAGGAATCTGAATCCCAATCAGAATGTACCAAAACTGTAATAATTTGTCTGAATGAAATGGGATTAACAGACGAAAACCAGCGCTTGAACCTAAACAGAAGAAAACAAGGTTACAAGAAGCAAACATGGAGTTTGACTGATTGGAGAAAGTGATATTCAGTGATGAATCATATTTTGGAATCTATTTTTTATCCAAGGACATGATACTGTTGGAACGTTTGTCTGGTCCTTTTCTTAGGGAATATATAAAGATAAGTATGTGAATAAAAAACAAATTTCCCACCTGAGGTCATGAAAAGAACTTGGAGAGAGTCATTACAGATAGATTACTTAGGGGTGGAGGCGAAAAATAATCTATTCAGTTACATATCACCAGTCTTTTATGTGACAGTTAATGTATCACCACTGACTCCTCTGTATTTGCATTTAAGGTGGTAGAAAGGCAGCACAGCATTCTGTGTGGTAGAAGCAAATTATCTGTGCAGTTTGTTTAGAATTGTAAGATCGAATTAGGATATTTATAAGATCATGATACTTGCACAATCACAATATAAATAGCAACGGCATTTGGGTATCGTGCTAATACTATTAGTAAAGAGTAACAGATTTCAATCCAATTTTATTTATTTGTTCTTTTTTTTGTGTAATGACAAGTCTCTACCATGCGAAGCTGTTCTGTCAACTGCTATTTAAGGAAAATATAGCTTGAAGGAGATTATTGTTTTTCATTAATAGAGTCCATGCATCAAATACATCAGGCTGTCATCTAATCCTCTACAACAAAGTACTAATTATAAAAAATATATATATTATTTCTTTTTTTTTTCAACTTGATTAAACTTGGATTTTAACTTCTTCCAACAATATTGGTTGGTTCCATGTATTTTACTCTAATTGATATAGGGGGGAAATGCCATTTTAAATTGAGATTACATAGTATTTGCCAGGGTTTGTGTGTTTTTGGAGGTATCATAGCAGATCTTACATTCTTTATTTGTTTGTTCTTTAAGATTCTTGGGAAAAGACTTGTGTTTCATGTTTTATTCAATACCATCTGTGAACTGCAGGCGCTGTTCATCTTCTGCGGCATTGCAACCGGGTGCTACTGCTGCTGCTGTCTGTGCTGCTGCTGTAACTGCTGCTGTGGGAAGTGTAAACCACGACCTCCTATGGAACATGATCCTGATTTTTATGTCTCCCCTGAGGATCTGGAGGCTGAGATGAAAGCAGAAGAGAGAGGTGAGGTCACAAAACAAGTGCATAGGACTTTTTTTTTTTTTTTTTTTTAAATAAAAGTTCACAGGAAAAACAAGTACTGGCCCAAACTACTAATTGTAGTTTTTAATCAGTTTTAATTTGTTGACCCTAACCTGGACGGAAGTAATATTATGAAGGCCAATATTAGCTGATTCAATTAACAATACAGTATTCTACTGAGTACAAGAAATTTGGGGGATGCTCTCTCTGCACAACATGCATTCATTTAAACTTGGGGGCAATTTACACTCAACATTTCAGCTACTAGCATGTTTTTGGATGGCATAAGGAAACTGGAGGATACACACGAAACTTCACAGTATTCTGAGCTCTGTATTAAATTGCTCAAATTCTCCTGACTGCAGGGCAAAAAGGCAAAAGAGTTGAGCTGGATCTGATTAAACCTCTTTTACAAGGATGGAGGTGGGACCCCAAGAGCTAGATTACGTGAGAATGAGAAGTATTAGGGTGGTGAGTGTTTAACGTGTTGTGCACACAGACTGTATAAGAACTGGACAAGCCCTCCATGATGTCACCTGTAGGTTTCCTGACGAGTAATTCTGAAGCTCAGCTGTGGGAGCTCTGGTCCTGGACATCTTGGCAGTAGATTGCTCCGCCTAAACCCAGGTTGATTTATAAATGGGCAGATGGCGGAGCAAATAGAACCTCACTGTTGGTTGGAACACGCCTACTTTCCTCAGTTACCATAGGATAGCTGGCTTAGGTTAATGTTATAGTTGTGTTGAGCTATTTAAATTGTTCTTGTTTTGATTTGCTTATTGAAAACAGCTAAAAGTTTTTCATAACTTTTTTTAAACATAAAAATTCTAACTTAATTTGCAATAGAGGTTGCGTAATTCTGACTACAACTGTATTTATGAATCCTAGTAGCAAAAGATTAAGCAGGTTCCAAAACCACACACATTTAGTACTGGTTTAAAGCCAATCGAACAAAAATGTTTGGAAGGGATTTTTTTTGTTTGTTTGTTTTTTTGCACTTAGGAACTACTTAGTGGTAGTGGACAGGTGCTATAAAAATAAAAATTGATTGATTTATTAATTGATTTATAGTCAAACAGGTCATTTCAAATTTATGCTATTTTTAGTCAAGAAAGCTGAATTTATTACTTTGAAGACATGCATCATGATTTTTTTTTTTGTTTGTTTTTTTACGTTTGTTTTTTGAGGGCACTGATTCTGTGGAAAAGAATAAGTGAGTGACTAACCATCTTTACAATTCTATAAGGCACCTTGCGTTACTGCTACTAGCCTGAGTAGAAGGCAGTTCGCAGTTGCCCCTTTTATTATTTAGGACACCTACCAAAGATTAGTAATAAAAAGTAAAAAGCATATATTTAAATGAATAGCTGTAACTGCATGTCTTTTTCCATGTCTCATCCTTCATGCACAGAAGGTGACCCCATCAGCGTGCAGCCTTCCTCAGCTACAGAAACCACTCAACTCACAGCAGATGGTCACCACCCCAGCTACCGCACCGACCCCGGACTCAACTAGACGACTGCCTGCCTTACCCTCCTCTAGAACACCAGACCAGCAGAGGGAGCCATCCTGCGTCAATCACCCAGGCACTGCCGAGAGAGCTGAAGGAGTGGACAGCTGTCTGTCTATCTGCTGTCAAATGGCAAAGCTCTCAAAGCTTAGGCTCACCTCTATACTTGTAAAGGAGCAAGGTTTTGTTTTTCCCTTGCAATTGTTTTTTTTTCCTTTTTTTAGTCCAAAAAGCAGTCTGTTTGACACCACATTCTAAAGTACATCTGCATCCCACACACCGTCTTGTTTTTCCGTAGATGTAGATGTTCATATTCGACCGATGCATTCAATAGCATTCAACCTGAACTAATGCATAGTTCTGAATAAATACTGTCCTCGTTGTTCTTGGACATACAAATATACTGTTTATTTAAGTTATTAACCTAGACTTGAAGACTAGAATCATAAATAATAACTAAATTAATACTTAATATGATAAACTTCAGTATTTAATGTCTTAGGGTTTTTACATTGATTTTAACTGAATGTAGTAATAGTTAACCACTTAAGGAACATATTAGTGCAAATGTCTGTGTTTATCTGTTTTACTGTACAATTTAGCCAAAAAAATAATAATTCACAGCCCTTACACCCAAGTGTTGTGGGTGGGGGCGGGCAAATGACATGCTTTTATGTCTTGTTGTAGACCAAATGTCCCTTCAAGGATAGGAATATCTAACAGTTTTCACTTCATGCGCTGTTCTCCATGAGGAAAACGTTTTTGTTTTTTTTTCTACCCAACTGTTTTATTTAGAAATCAAAAGAGCGCCAAAAGCTTCCTGTCAGATACTAAAGTTAAATATTAGAGTTAAATTTAGGTCTAGACGTAGCATTAATTAGCTACATTAATAATACTGCAATGCCCTTGGATGGTCCTGACAAGTGTGCGCGCGCGTGTGCACATGTCTGCTGTGATAGAAATACAGTGCCATCTGTTGACGTATTAGCACAGTAAACTCATTTTTGACTTTGTATCTCTTGACTCTGTATGTTATCTATGTCCATGTCTCTACTTTTATAACAGTGTAAGTGAGCTGTGTTTTTCAGTGACGTTAACTAATCAGTTCACCAAATACACCGATCATCTCTAACATTAATAGCACAGCCAGGTGAATTGAAGAACACTGATTAGCAATTTTATGCAAGTATACTGGTGATAGGATCATGTGCACCAAAAGGCTCACCAATGCCTGTGGGGAGTAATGGCCAGCCTGCCATATATAAGCCAATATATCACAAACCGCCAGTTATCATCCCCAGAACTTGGCACAAATCAGTTTTGGCAATGATAGAAAGGCACCAGAAAGCCTATTATAAGCTTTAGCAGGCAACAAGAAGTTAAAGGTTGTTGACCAAGAAGTTGACGCAGCCTCCAAATTCCCCAGATCCTAGTGCAACTTAGCATCCCGGGAATGTGCTGGACAAACAAGCCAGATACACAGATGCCCCACCTCTCAACCCTCAGCACACAAAGAATCTTGTGCCAATTTCCTGGTGCCAGACAGCACAGCACAACCCCAGTTGTACCATAGAGCCACGCCCTGAAGGGCCAGAGCTGCCCAGGTGGCACAGGGGGAACCTAAAAGCTAGGTGCTTTTAATGTTAAAGGTTATGGCTGATCGATGTAAATGTCTGCGAAAGAACAGCTGTCCATTTTTATTTTATTTTTTTTTACCTTAAAAATTGTTGCATTGTCCCAAATATTAGTGAGAAATAACTTAGTCCGCATGTCTTTTTGTTCTTTACACGTCTTTAGGTCACAGAGGGGAAAGTAGGTGGTTGTGTTTTTAGATGTTCAAATAAATAATCTGTCTGATGTTAGTTATTTATTACAATATTATGTAGTTTCCTCATAGTGAAAGGACAAATGTTTCGAAACTGAATTGTGCAAGGTGAATTTTTTTTGTGTGTAGTTTTAGAAGGTATGCAGTTTTGAAATGTTTTGCGAAACATGGTTGTGTGTGTGTGTGTGCGCGCATGTGTGTTTGTTTGGGGTGGGGTGGGGGTCTACGATAAGGTTGGGTGATGCCTCACTGGCATGTGGGCATGTGTAAACAGTAATATCATTACTGCCACACTATTATATGTCACTCAATCATGACTACGCTTCTGTGGTCTGTATACTTCAGCCCTCTGCTCTCATTTATTAAGTGTTGGTTCTTCCTCACTGATCACTGAGGACAAATATTTATAAATACCTCTGGGGAAAATAAAAAATATATATTAGTTTTAGGGGCATATAGGGAGTTTACAAGTAATAGATTTCAGTTGCATTAGTAATAATTTCAAGTTGTAGCACATCATTTGATTCCTGAATGAGAGCTAACATGTCTGTGTGTCAGCATGTTATTTTTTTCTTTCACACAATCAAAGGAAAACATTAATCAAAGGAAAAGGATTATTTACTGGAATTAAATTTTTGCAATCGGAAAACAAGCAACTTAATGTAAAATAGATTCATGTAAAATTACTTGTATTTTGAAGGATTACTAAATTTGTGGAAGGAGGCTGAGTAACATAAGACCTATTTTGTGTAGGTTATTATGTCAGTCAAATGTATTTGCTTAAATTTTAATTACTTGTACATTTACGTATCACAATTGTTGTCTAGTTTAGTAATGTTATGTTCTTTATGTTAATAAGGAAATTGTCTTCATCTTACCACAGTCTCTAAATCTAAATCCTCACCTAATTGTGATTCCTAATATGAAAGAAAGCATGGATAACAAAATTATTACAACAGTGTGAGCCATCGAATGTATGTTGGTAACAATTCCAAATGGCACTTTGCTGTCACATTTAAATAGTTGAAATTTTTCTTTATCCTGTTGATGAAGCATCAGTTTATCAATGTGTCTGCGTAAAAGCGATGTCTAAAGAAAATCATGCGCTCAGACTTCTTCAAGATATTCTAAAGTGGCAACATGGAGACAATGTAAAATATTTATTTTCATATGCTTTTAAAAACTAATTCAAATGATGTAAGTATGATAGTGGCCATTCAGATAAATGGCTGGGTTGTTCTGTACCATGCAGCTCTATCTGTTGAGTTGCTGGTTCTTCATTGTAGCAGGAGTCCTGTATGTGAAAAAGATGTGATCTGTTTATTTCCTGTTGTACAATAAATGTTTCTGAATCCTAGTGTACTGTAAGTGTTGTCATCTTTTATTATTATTTATCTAATTTTTCTAATGTGCAGAACTACCCACCTAGCCTATGATTCTTAAAGTGGTTTTGGGACTGGGAACCTTCCGAACAAACTATGGTGTGATTCGATGAAAAAACTTTCACGAAAACGTTCATAAGTATGTTAAACGATTTAATTGAATGAACCAAGAGAATCGAACTACATATGTGAACACAACTTTAGTCTTAAATCAGCTATCAAATGTGCCTCGTATCTGGCTAAAATGAAAGCCTGCAGCCTCACCAACCCTATGCTGATAAGACTGAAGACTTCCTGATCATGCTCATATGTGACTATTCCCAAACCATAGGCAATAACGTGAACTGAGTCCTCCCTCTGCGATGGATTGGCACCCTGTCCAGGGTGTACCCCACCCCGTGCCCTAAATCTCCTGGGATAGGCTCCAGGCCTCTCACGACCCTCTATATAGGATGTAGCAGTACAGATGATGAATAAGATTGATTTCGCCTTCACTGTTATAAATACCTGAACTGTTCTTAGAAGGAATTCTATTTAATTTTAGAGAATTGCCGTGGGGATTTGTCAATTCAGTCACAAGAGCATTAGTGAGGTCTTGCACTGAGGTTATGTGGGGAGACACAGTCACTGTATTACATTATTGTAAAGGTGTTCGCTGAGGCTGAAGTCAGGGTTCTGTGCAGGCCACTCAAGTTCTTATACGCCAGTCTTGGCCATTTATGTCATCTTGGAGCTTTGTTATGGTCAAACAGGTTTCTCTGTGTCTGTGGAGGATAATGAAATATAATTATAAAGTAATCCTATACAATTGTGTGCTTAAAGATTTATGGCAACAGGTCAGCTGCTTATTCCTGCTTGATCTCTAAAGCTCAAATCAAGCACAAATAATTAAGTTAAATGTAAAGCACCTCTATCGCTGCTCCAATTGTATTTTATTAAAATGCACATGGTTTAGTTTCTGTTTGTAAATGGAGTTTATTTTCCAAGTAATGTTCAAGTCGAACTGGGACTTGTGATGAAATCTCTCCTGAATAAAGACATAAAGCCAGTTGACGTTTACCGAAGACTTCAAGCACAATATGTTGATGAGACTCTTAGCTGCAGTAAAACTTTTGAATGGTGCAAACATTTTAAAGAAGAAGGTATCATCCTGGCTGAGGTGGCTCAGAACCCACTGGTGCTGTTCTCATGAACATTCACAGAGTAAAAACCCTGATTTTTGAAGATCAACAGATAACTTGTCACCAACTCTGTTATTCACGAACACCACTTGCACATTATAGGAATTTGGCTGGGAGTTATTGCCACATTCCCATGTACAATCCTGACCTCACTCCAAAGCATTTCCACATGTTTGGGCTATTAAATGAGTTCCGGTCAGGCCAGCATTTCAGACATGAAGCATGCAGTCTGATCATGGCTCCGTGTACTGAGAAAACCTTCTACCGTGATGGTATCCACACACTAATGAACAACTGGGATAAGTGCATAGGAAAAATAAACGTAGTTTTTACTCTCATAACTGTGTTCTGTTATTCTGCGCAATCACAAGTCCCAGTTTGACTTGTATAAGCCTTTGTATAAGTCTATACTCCAATCAGGAGGTTCTGGTAGAAACATATATTTATCCGTCCATTTAATCTAAATTTAAGACCATTTTAAAGACCTGTTTTTGTTGTATTTAAATATGCGGTTGCACTTGTCAGCATGCTGTGTACCTGATATGGACTGGGGTATGTAGAGGAGGAGGGGTTGCCAGGCAGTAACCAGACACTTCTACACACACACACTGAACTTGGTGCTCGTGGCATATCTATTGCCCGGTAACAGGACATGGGAGGACTCAGGTTGAGCAACAGAGGAACAAAAATCAAAGCAGAAGAAGAAATCCAGGACAAATAATGGGCATATAAAAGCTGCTCTGAGGATGGTAAGATCATTGAAGAGGATAACCTTTCAGTTTTCTTACACACACAGTTATTGAATTGTTTTAGTGCCCCAGTAGTGGGACACAATTATGTCTCTTTCACTGGACCTGAGCTCCGTCCACAAGGATGAGTCACTGGGAACACTGGAGAAGCAGCTTATCTGCCCCATCTGCCTGGAGGTCTTCAGCAAACCTGTAGTCATCCTGCCATGCCAGCACAACCTCTGCCGCAAATGTGCGAATGAACTTTACCAGGTAGGATCAATTTTACTTTGTGGCTATTAGATGCAGTAGATCCGTGGTGCTTAGATATTTAAGTTGTTAATAACTTGCCTCTTTGGCTATGTGTATATACTTCATTTGGCCAGATGATCACAAGATCACAGGATATTTAGAGCACTGATATGCATGCAAAAAGAAACTGCACTAGCACTGGAGCATACAGTTGAATACAGTATGTAACGTTTAAGATGGTGCTCGCGATTCGAGACACTTGACTTTTACAGACTGATAATCCTGACAGTATGCAAATCCTAGACAGGTGTGCGCACTGTATCTAAATTCTAAATATAGCCCGGCATCTGCTGCCTTTGGGACAATGGGCACAATAACGACAACGCAAGACCGTAACCATGAAGGCCGTAAGCCATAAAAATAGACTGCAGCTTTTCACCTGTATTCTTGTCCTGTACAGCTTCTTGTTTTACATGATGAGTAAGCTTAAAAGGTGACCGAGTGCGGAGGGTTGGCTCAGCAGGTATTCTGAATTTTATTGATTGTATTATCAAAACACATTTTTATTCATTTCGAATTAGGTCCAAGTTGACTATATATATCATAGCCATTTAGTTTTGGGTCCAGATAAAACATCAAATAGCATACATAACAGCAAATAGATAACAGAACTCAAATTAAGATTTAACAATTAATAAATAGAAATTTAACTAGTAATACATTTAGTAATAGAAATGTAGCATAAAAATAGTGAGGTAAATAGGTTTCGTTTACCCTGCAGGAAAATTCTCCCTTTTGTCTGGAGATTAATGTCTTTAAATACTAATATACAATAGGTGATTAATCTGATGTATTTATCAAACACATATGTGTTCCATAATGCCTGTATTTACTGGATTACTGAAAAATCTGAACAAACACCAAACTGTTAGTGGCCTGCCTCTGGACACCTCTGCTCAGAGCCGGGCCTCTGATTTCCATCTGACCCATATATCTCAGCTGCCGAAGCCTTTTACAGAGTAACTATTTAAGGCCACTGTGTCCAGTTCGCTTGCTCGCTCTCACTCCCTCTACATCGTGGTCTCCTGTGTATCCTGTACCTCAGACGGGGAAAAAAAAAGAACAACTGCAAAGTATTTGTCTTTATCTGGAATTTATACTGGCACCAGTGAGATATGGTTGTTTACAGGCGTTTGCGGTTTGTCTCCATGTCAGTGATGTCAGTGCTGGAAAGGGAGAATGGACACAGGGGATTTTTGTGTACCGCACTTAGTAACAACATAATTCAGAAGCAGCTGATGGTCAAGGGTAAGAATATTCCCATTTGGTGTCAAAGGCCACATGTCACAAGTGGGCTGAAACAAACATCTTGAAAGACAAGCCAAAATTAGTTCTTCTAAGCAGTCAGGACACTAGAGCATACCCTGCGAATAAAGCCCTGGCTCAAAGCACGCGTGACAGTCTGTTAGGAGTGTTAGAAGTTCTTTAAAGCTTAATGATAAAAGAACACAATACTGAGTAAAAGATTGCAGCCTTCTCTGTTCCAGGTTGGGATTGGAGGTCGATTTCGGTGTCCATCCTGTCGACATGAAGTCGTTTTGGACCGTCATGGGGTTTATGGGCTCCAGAGAAACCTTCTAGTTGAAAATATCATCGATGTCTACAAGCAGGCATCTGCAAGGTATAGATATTTTTTCTCATTATTTTATTTTATTCAAAGTTTATTCCTTGATAAAATTATTAAATTACAGAACAATATCTAGTCATTTTGTGACATTTTACAGTTATTCAATGTATTTCTAGTTGTGTGCCTCCACCCAAACCACTGGCACAAATAAACTGTGAAGAACATGAAGGAGAGAAGCTGAACATTTACTGCATCACCTGTCAGATCCCCACATGTTCACTCTGTAAAGTGTTTGGAGCACATAAGACCTGTCAGGTGGCCCCCATCTCTGATGTATATCAGCAGCAAAAGGTAAGAGCGACAGTTTATTTCCACCACTGATTCATATACTGTATAAACCCACAATATGGTTAAAAGTATGTTGACGCCTGAACTTCAAAGCAAGATGTGCTGTTGAAAACCTCTTTCCAGATTCGTGGGCATTAATATGGAGTTCCTTTTGCCTCCTGCATGAAGAGCAGATGTTAGACGAGAAGGCTTGGCATACAGTTAATTCGTTCCTAAAGTGAACACTGTGTTTGAGGTCAGGGCTGTGTACAATGCATTGCACAGAAGTTCTTGCACACCAACCTGGACAAACCATGTGGTTATATGCACAGGGGAATTGCCATGCTGGTGCGTGTTCTACAGTATACCCAACCATTCCAGAAAACTAAATTTGAAAATTAAAAAATTTGTGAACAACATTATAGGGAAGGCCCACATATGCGTGTAAAGGTCAGGCGTCCAAATACTTTTAGCTATATAATGTATATACATTAATAAAACACAAAAGTGTTAAACTCAAAATTCTATTGCGAATTTACCTATCTTGCAAAACCAAATGAAGATTAAGGTGAATTAATTTCACCTAGTTTTTATACTATAGACCGAACTCACTGATGACGTTGGATCCCTGGTTGCCACTAATGACCGCATTCAAACCTGCATAAATGATCTGGAGGAAATCTGTAGGAGTATTGAGGTTTGGTTGGAATTTATTGCAATGCAGTGACCTCGTTTGAATCTTAAAATGTTAAAGCATCTGCTATCTGTCTCTATCTTACATAAAATTCATGATGTAGAGTAATTTCATTTATTTCACGTAAACAACACGAATGCTTGATTTGAATATATTTACATTCCTACAGGAAAACAGCAAAAACCAAAAGCAGATACTGTGCGAGAAGTTTGACCGTATGAGTGGAATCCTGGAGGAAAGACGTAAGATTATGTTACAGCAGATCACATATGAGGAGGATGAAAAGGCAAGCTTGGCCCAAAGCTTGGTCCATACCTACAGTGAGCATGTTGGTACAAACTCACAGTTGGTGCAAACTGCTTTAAATGCCATGGAAGAACAAGAGATGGCTGCATTTCTTCAGGTACTCCATGCACACATCTAGGTTTGCTTAATATTCTATCAGATGTCTGATAGCTTTCATTTTTCTTGTGTTGGAATTTAAATCTAAATGTTTTCCTTTCTTGCAGAACTCAAAATATCTTATGAAACAGTAAGCTTCTGAATGGCTCTGCAGATTTATTCTTTTCATTACACTTTGGATCACTCTTGCATTTTCCAGTAATTAAAATCTTACCCTTTAGGGTCAATGAGGCAACTAAATCTGCTCCAGTGGAGACCTTAGAGCCTGGATTTGAAAACATGGATCACTTTAAGGTTGATTTTAATGTTGAGGAGAGAGCTCTCTACCAACTAGATTTCATCAAACGTGAGCCATGAGTGATCAATATATGTATGCACACTGTATCTAGACAAACAATCCAATTGTATTATTCTCAGAGAATGCAAAATATTACTATTGCTCGTTATTATGCAGCTGAAGAGGAAGTTGAAGAGCCTCCAGAAGAACCAGCACTGGAACCCGAGCCAGAAATTTTACCAGAACCTGAACATGAACATGAACCAGCACACAGTCCAGTGAAGACCTCTGTGCCAGACAATGAACTGGAGTTGGAAAACTGTGAGATAAAAAATGTTGTATCTGAGACAAAGGAGGAAAACCAAGCACAAGTAGAGAGATGTCCAGCAAGACAAAAAGATGGTATTTGTGAAAAGAGTGGACTGAACACCCAACAGGTATAGTAGAATGATTTGCATTTTATTTTTAATATATATTATAATGTAAAAGAATGAAAAAATATGTGGTAAGATTGTATGTGTTGTATTGTTTCAATATTATTATCCCCTATTCCCCCTGTAAGGACCAGACAGAGTTAGGTTATGAAGAACATGATTCAGGAATCCACTGCTTAACTTCAGAAGCACTCAAAGAGACTAATCTCCACCCGACTTGGTATAAACCCAACAATAGGCCAATGCTTAGCCAACGCCAAGCAACACCTAGTGATGCTTTGTGGGTTCATGATCATACACCAAAACCCAAAAAATAACCCTCAGGTCAGTTCTAGCAGACAGAGATACCTTTATCCATGTGGATGAGTGGCAGTCTTATCCCTCTGTCTAATGAGATCCAGGCCTCACATGAAAGAGGTTCTCTAGACCCAACCATACTGTACATGCCTGAGGTTGAGAAGAATATTTGTTGTAAGTTGGTCAGTGGGCCTGTCAACAAGGATCACTTGACTTAGCAAGGATATCTCCACAGGTTAGTCAGTTTTCGACAGATTATGAGCACTATCCTTACTGCTCCATCATTACTCCGCCGAAGTCTTCCTCAAGTGATTCCTGCATCATGGTCATCAGTCGTTTTCTCTTTTTTTAATATAAGACACATGAAGAATGCTTATACTTTATACTTGTAACGTCTGAAAATTCTTGTCATAGCACTGACTACATTAGCATTGGTGTCCAATCTCATTAGACACATAATTGTTATTCTCCACTTATTTGTCTTTTTCTTTCCATTTTCATTTCCATTTCTCCTTAGGCTATCATCCATATACTTTACGCCCTGGCCTTTCTGGTCATCCTCCAGAGGGTGTGGGGGAACATTCAGTGCCTTTTTTGCATATAGCACTATGGGGGGATTACAGATTTCAGGTACTTGCTTATTACCACATGCAGTTAATCATTGAAGCGGCATATTATGAAAAATGCATGCGTACCAATATGAGCACGTATATAGATTATGAACATTTTAATGGACTTGCGTTTACTCCACACTTCCTTGAGTGACAACATTCAGAAACACTATATGTCCCCCAATATAAAGTTTTGCTGAACGGGGAATAAAATGGTTCAGTCTGCTTTGCTAGTTTCCCAGTTTAGTACTTTTAGCAGTGGTAGCATTCAGCTATGACAGCTTTGAAAGCTTTGTATTGTGTATGACCTATACTCAAAGACTATTGTTGACTAGGAAACTTTATACTATGGTAGCATCTTAGGTATCATTAACATCATTAAAGGGGGGTTAATATCTAAGAAATGTTTATCTATAGTAAATGATATAATGCAAATTAGGAGAAAATCACCTTAAGACATTTTAACACCAACACATGTGAAATCACCACGACCAGTCTAGCCCTAAAACCATAAATGTAGGAGCTCCAAGATAGTGCAGGAGAAACGTGTCATCGGGAAACTGAGAGGCAGCTGTACAGTAGATGGGAAGTGAAGAGAGCAAATCAGTCTTGGTTATTGAGTGGGAGGGATGGTGTCTTTCCCTCTCTTATCAATCAGGAAGACATGTGTCAATCATGGGCATCTGTGAGATGCCTATGATTGACAAATGTGTGTACTTTTACTTCTATAATGTTTATATTGTCACACCCATATGTGGGCTTTATCCATTCTGTCGCTCCAATGTTAGAAGCACAAAATTGATTAGACTTTTTTATATACTGGAGCATTGGAACTTTTTTTTTTTTGGTATTTTGGTCTGTTCACATGCCATCTGGCACATCAGGCGGCAGATGCTCCACAACCTGGAGATATCTCCATCATTTCTGTGTCAGTTAACCTTAATTCAATTCAATTCAATTTTATTTATATAGCGCTTTTAACAATGGTCATTGTCTCAAAGCAGCTTCACAAAATAAAAAGAACATTTATGGAAGTGTGTATGAGTGAGAAAAAATGTGTTTAGGTAATAATGAGATTGTCCTTGATGAGCAAGCCGAGGGCGACTGTGGCAAGGAAAAACTCCCTGAGATGAACTTTAGGGGTTGTGTTGCCAGCTTGACACCCAATTGTCATTCACACACTACAGAGGCAATTTGAGGATGCCAATTAGTCTAAAATGCATGTCTTTGGACTGTGGCAGGAAACACAGGGAGAACATGTAAATTCCATACACACAGACCCCAGGCAGGAATCGAACCCTGACCCTAGAGGTGCAAGGCAAAAGTGCTAACCACTAATCCACAGTGCCACCTATTGGAACTTAGGGACTCTTCAGCATAACAATATCCCTGTGTAGAAAGCAAACTCCAGAGGGTCATGGTTTGACAAGGTCAGTGTGGCCATACTCGCGTAGTTTGCACAGAGTCCTGACCTCAACCCCACTAAAGACCTTTGAAATAACCTGGAATGCTAACAGTGCACAAGGCATTTTTGTCAACCTCTCTAATGCTTTTGTGGCTGAATGGGCAGAAATTTCCACTGCCACATCCCTAAATCCAGTGGAAAAGCTTCCTAAAAAAGTAAAGGCAAGTTTAACAAGTACATGATGGGGAACTGGCAAATTTTGGAAAGATTTGGTAAAAATAAAAACATAATAATAATAATAATTTTTAATATGTGCTTTTACGTCTATAATAATAAAGCAATAATAAATCAATAATAATTAACAAATAAATATAGAAAATCTCAGTAGATTCATCATTTAAAAACTGAAGAAAAAAAAACCCATAAACATAGCTTAAGTTCTCAGTGTGTGTTCCCTCTCTCGCTTTCCAGGGTGAGCCCTTCTCATTGGGAGCCCAGGACAAAAGAGAGATGGAGCAGAGCACTGATACAAGCTTGCACAGCTACTCTGATGCCCCCCTGTGGTAGAGAGAGAGAAGCAAGCAAGCATGCAAACAGTTAGTCAGGTGGGTAGTCCTGTTAGGCAGTGTAGCTTTTTTTGCTTGTTAAAAAGTTATAGTTGTTAAGATACTATAACTATCATTTATAACTCGGTGGGCTGACAGATGCTTAAAATGGTTCTAAATGTCTGTAAATCTGCTTTGTGTTGTTTTCTTGTTTGTTTTTTTGCAGACTGCAGTTGCAGACCAGTCAGAGGTGAAAGCCAGCTGTGCTGCTGTTACAAGTGAGTCGGCACGTATCAGCTTCTCCTTCTCATGGCTAAATCTGCTTGCAAAGAAGAAGTAAAATTACCTATCAAAAAGAAGCCATCAGCTGCACCAGCCATTTACTCCAGCTCGCCATAACGTATTGAGTTCACTTAACTGAACATTGTCCAGTAGGTCCACCTACTACTCCTGCTGTATTTTGTGAAAGATGTCAGCACCAGCTCTTAGTAAAGATATTTACCACAGATTTGCTTGATTTTGCTTCTAATAGTTTTGATTATTACAAACTATATGGTTATAAATTCTATATAGATACCTGTCTGAGCTAAAAAACTTCATTGGTGGTTTTGAGAAAGGCCCAGTGTCTCAATCTATTTCTATACGTTTGTTTGGTTGTGACTTGAGAAGACTGAAGTCATACTGTAGTGCAGTATTAAAGTTGTACTGATGGCATTGACGTGAAAGTGTTACTTTTTAAAAAAATGAAAAAGTATGTTTGCTGAACTGTTTATCTAGTTTTTTTTTCTTTCAATTTCTATTATAATACACAAGGTTTATTTAAAAAATTTGAAAAATAAAACAAACAACTGCTGCTTGTATACTTATTTTTTGACAAGACACTCACATACTCTCACTCATCGTCTATCAGGGTCTGGGGTCTATCCCAGGAGATTTAGGGCATGAGGCAGGGTACAGGCTGGACGAGGTGCTAATCCATTGAAAGACACACACACAAACACACAAATGCACACACACACATACACCACAGCAATTTGGGTGTGCAATCTACAGGAAGCACCAAGCACAATGAGAACATACAAACTCCATGCACACAGACTCAAGGTGGGAATCGAACCCTGGAGGTGCAAGTGCTAACAACTAAGGCACCATGCAAATATACATATATTGAAACATTTCAATCACATTAGCCTAGTATAAGAGCAACAAAGAAAATATTTATCATTGCATATTACAGAATGTAATATTTTTGATTTTGTGTATAGTTAAACCTTGGATTGCACTTTATATCAAAGTGAATTTCCCCATAAGGAATAATGGAAACTCTGATGATTCATATAAAAATTATTAATACAAAAAAAACAACACAAAAACAAAACAAATTAATCTGCAATTTACCTTTGAAAAGAACTGATGTTAGACAACGGCTCCTAGAAAGCAGGAGCAGGGACGCTACTGTGTATGATGACTTTCACACACACACACACACATGTGCGCACACACACACAAACTAAATCAGGTGGGCGGAGTGGGCATTGTTGCAGGGCAGTTACTACATGCTGTTTTACACATGCAGTTAAAGGAGCCATACCATTACCATTATGACATAATTTTAGAATAGGGGAATTTTATGTTAAGACCTCCAAAAAAGCAGCAGATTCTGGGAGAAAAAAAGCATTACACTATTATGTCACTCAATATGATGTCACTCAGTGTAATCTCACTCACTTTTCGGAATAAGTTTAAGGCATTATCACGGCTGATTTGTTGTAGATATCACAAATTTCCCAGCAATTATGCATCCACACTGTCTTGGGATCACATAGGCCCAGTTTGATGGTGATCAAATTAATGTCCTAGAAGGAGTATTCCAATCCATTTTGTGCATTTTGCAAACAACCCAAAATAACAGACTTCCTGTTGAGTAGAGCCCATGATGCAGTGAAAATTGTTTGATACGTTTGTATGAGCGATGCAGCAAAATCTTGATGTCACTTAATGCAATGTCACACAGTTTATAAGAAAACTTTAAAAAGAAAATGTAAATAATAGACAAAGTTAATAAAAAAAATAACAAAAAAGAAAAATAAAAGAACTAAACGAGAAATAAAGATCACATACAGTTGCTCATTGATTAAACGTAAAGATAACAGACAATAACAAAGAAGATTTTTTTTTTTTTTTTAGATTTAACGAGTTTAAAAAAAGGTTTTATTTGTGCAAAATATAGTTCTGGGGAAAAAACAAGACGTCATCAGTGTGCGCCGGAACAGAGGGAACACCACGGCCCTGAGTGAAGGCATCGGGCTGAGCTGGCTGACTACGGCTGCTGCTAAGGCTAGATTTATTTTTTTTTAATGCTGTCGTCGCAAGTGTAGTAGTTCTTCGGTCAGACAGAGATATATATTTTTATACAGTACTACAGTATCATCAAGTTATTGTTCAGACTATTTTTACGAGCGCAGTCTTCTGGATTTGGGTTCGACGCCATGGATTCCGCAAGTCAAGGTAAACAGAAGCAAAACAGTCGGTTGCGCTGTGGTCTGTTTGTTTAGATATTACTGCGACATTCAGCTTTTCGCCTGTTATAAATAAGCACGCTGTCAGTTTGGTGTTTGATTGTCATGGTTTTCTTCTTCTAATATGCAGTGAGCGATTATGCAGGAAGGGAAAGGACAGGGTATGGCAGGGGAAGGCTATCGGGTTACTCCACATATAGGCAGAATATAAAAAGCCTCACTGCGAGCTGGGAAAGTCAACTGAACTTCATCTGCATCCTTTCAAGTTCACTAAATGGAAAAAAATTCTAGTCCGTTAACAACATCAGAAAATCGTGTTTTGCACGCAGTTACTGTCAATAATCAGTCAATAAAAACAAACCAGTGTATGAGATCCTCGGTTCCTTTAGCTCAGACACTAATGCATATGAAAGGTGCTTTCCTTTACTGTTTAAAGCTTGGTTTAGAACAGTTTGGTTGGACCTCTGTGAGGGTGTGCTGGTGGCAGTTAGTTAGGGTGTGGCGAGTAATCGATCATACACGGACTGACAGGCATTTTCTACCTACTTCACGCGCTAGTTTTCTACCTACTTCACGCGCTAATTACACTATTTGTGCAATTAAAACAACAACAAAAAAATGTACGATGTGATATCAAACTGTTTTTTTCTAACCATCCACATCCCAAACTTAAAAGCTAATGCACTTCAAAAATAGTGTACAAAACCTTAGTGACCGTTTCTCTGTAATAAATCCCAAAAAAAGGAAATCAGCTAAGGAATATTGGTGACTGTAGAAAGCTTTGAGTTATTATGGACTTGCTGCTGCTTCTGAATGGGCATACACACTCACACGCACGCGCGCGCACACACACAGAGCAGTGCTAAAAAACATCACTGCGAGTACACTGATCTCAGCTTACACACGCCTCTGGTCTAGCTGAATGGTGTCGTTGTGCTCATGGCAGAAGATTGTGGATAAACCTTGTGAGCAAAATGGCAAAAAAGCAGCGACTTGCCGAGTAAACGCCATATATCTCGTACCACTGAGAAACTTTTGTTAGGGTCATGAAGACACAACTTGCAAAACAGAATACATGTATTCATTTGTATCTTTCTTATGTATCTTTGAGTTAGGTAAAAACAAAAATCTAAAGTATGTTTGTGTCTGTGTCTCTTTTTCTTTCACCTTTCACATACACAGACATCAATCTGAACTCTCCAAATAAAGGCCTGGGCCCAGGCTCTCTTTCAGATATGCCAGAAGAGCTAGGCGCGTCTAGTGCTGGGAGTCCAGCAACGGTTCCTCCAGGACTAACAGAGGAAGAGGCAGAAGAATTAAAGACTGAACTCACCAAGGTATACATAACTACAACATCCATACACCTGATGATGTGATTCAAGTCTTAGGAGTGAGTGGCTTTGGTTGCAATGTCTTTATTTTAATAGCGTTTTCCCTTTAACGATCAAATCAGGTGGAGGATGAGATTCAGACTTTACGGCAAGTACTGATGGCCAAAGAGCGTCACGCCACCGATCTGAAGCGCAAGCTCGGCCTCAGCCCTCTGACCGAACTCAAACAGAACATCACCAAAGGCTGGCAGGATGTGCAGACCTCAAACGCGTCAGTAAACGATCCTTTTAATTCCCCTGTTCTTTTACTGCTTTTAAGAAATAAGTGTAAAGATGTTTGATACTGTATGTTATAAGGACTTTGACAGGTCGGCTCATGTTCCTTGAACTTCTATAAGGTAAACTATCTTCATAGCTATAGCACTTTCCTTGATCTAATCTCAAATTTGTTTCTTGCTCTATGATGTTGGACATCTGCTTTCTCTTTGTAACTGGCACATAACGAGCTAGTCTCCTGCCATCATAGATAAAAGCTCTGGGTGCTTTGTTTTTTTCAATCTGAGTGCTGCGTGAGTCAGAACTGAGTCAGCCGTTTATTGTACCGTAGCTGTGATGTAACTTTTCAGTTCCTGACTGAATCACTGGTATCAAGGTTGCGAATTGCAGCGAGGTCAGGATGTGTGTCTCAAATGAGGATTTTTTTTGAGCGCACTAGCTAAAAAACATCTGTGTGTTTTTGTTTTTTTTTATATTTATATATATACTGAACAAAAATATAAACGCAACACTTTTGTTTTTGCTCCCATTTTTTATGAGATGAACTCAAAGATCTGAAACATTTTCTACATACACAAAATAACAATATCTTTCAAATATTGTTCACAAATCTGTCAAAATCTGTGATAGTGAGCACTTCTCTTTTGCTGAGATAATCCATCCCACCTCACAGGTGTGCCATATCAAGATGCTGATTAGACAGCATGATTATTGCACAGGTGTGCCTTAGACTGGCCACCTGTAAAAGGCCACTTTGAAATGTTCAGTTGAATCACACAGCACAATGCCACAGATGTCGCAAGTTTTGAGGGAGCGTGCAATTGGCATGCTGACAGCAGGAATGTCCACCAGAGCTGTTGCTCGTGAATTGAATGTTCATTTCTCTACCATAAGCCGCCTCCAAAGGTGTTTCAGAGAATTTGGCAGTACATCCAACCAGCCTCACAACCGCAGACGACGTGTAACCACACCAGCCTAGGACCTCCACATTCAGCATGTTCACCTCCATGATTGTCTGAGACCAGCCACTCAGACTGCTGCTGAAACAATTGGATTGCATAACCAAAGAATTTCTGCACAAACTGTCAAAAACAGTCTCAGGGAAGCTTATCTGCATGCTCGTTGTCCTCATTGGGGTCTCGACTTAACTCCAGTTCTTCATAGTAACAGATTTTGACAGATTTGTAAACAGTATTTGAAAGATATGGTTATTTTGTTTATGTAGAAAATGTTTCAGATCTTTAAGTTCCTCTCATTAAAAATGGGAGCAAAAACAAAAGTGTTGCGTTTATATTTTTGTTCAGTGTGTATGTATATATATATATATATATATATATATATATATATATATATATATATAATTTATTTATTTATTTATATAATTGTTACCAAAAATTATTTGTAAATTATTACGAAAATTAAGTGAATGTTTTTATTTGTATTTTTAATACATCCATCATTAGGTTTCATAAAAGGAATCTTAGGGGTTGTCCATGAAGTAATGTCTTGACAGAATACAGTTTTTTTTTTTTAATTATTATTATTACATTTATGGGCAAAGGGATTGGGACAAACATGAAATGTAATGTTTTAACAAGTTCTGACATTCTCAATTTTTAAATAATGACAGTTAAGATAATAAGAATAATCTCTTATTTTATGCAAACGAATAGCTGTACAACCATTAATATTTATTATGAAATCTTTTATTCTTTAAAACCTGATATATTCGGCTGAGCATAGAGTCAAAAACACAACTCCAGTATACTGGCATTACTCTCAATCCAATCCTGCTTGATTGCTTCCTGAAGGATGTGTACAGAGAACTTTTTTGACTGTTACTATCATCTCACCATTGTCCAACAGTCTATTGGCCATGGAGATGATTCAGGCCATGGCTCCAGGAGCTAAACGCATTATCACATAGCTGATTTTTCAGTTATTAGCACAACTTTAGTAATAAGATATTCTCTGCACCTGTATGCTTGCAGCAGCTTAGTGGGTTGCTCTCTAAGTTTGTATATGAGTATGGTCTGCCCTTTCAATCATGCTCTTTGAAAGTGCTCTCACTTTTGGTTATGCAGTGTTAATAGTGTTTTTCGCCGCTCCCTGGGGTCAGTGACCAGCAGGACTGAGCTGGTTCCTTCGTATACACCAGGGAATAGCTAAGTGCACTAAAGCCGACCAGCATTAGAAACCCAGTTGTATATAGGACTCTAAACATTCCCAAAGAGATGCAGAGAAAGACATTAGGAGGATGCAGAGGTGGAAGAAAAAGACGCAGAGGAGCTAAAGTTTGAGCAATTTTTCTCTGGGATTAATAAAGTTTTTTAAATCTTTTATCTTAAGTTTTCAGTCAGATATATACTGTGTGTGTGTGTGTATATATATATATATATATATATATATATATATATATATATATATATATATATATATATATATACACACTGTTAATCCTCTGAAGTGTGCTTGTATATCACAGCACTCGTATATCGAAGCACTCGTATATCAAAGCAAATTTCCCATAAAAAATAATTTAAAACCCAGATGAGTTCCACAACCCAAAAATATTCTTATAAAAATAATTAATACAAAATATAAAATAAAAAAATTAAAAACTAACCTGCACTTTACCTTTGAAAAAAATCCAGTCAGAGCAGTGTTTCCGTTAGAGAAAGAAAGTGAGTGTGCGTGCGTAAGAGTGTGAGTGAGTGTTCACACTGCTCAGTGGTTAAGGCATTGGTTCGGAAGGTTCCAGTTTCAATCCCACGGCCACCAAGTTACCACTGTTGGGCCTTTGATCAAGGCCCTTAATCCTCAACTGCTCAGATGTATAATGAGATAAAAATGTAATTCACTCTGGATAAGGGCTTCTGCCAAACACCTAAATGTAAATGTACTGTGTAGAACGACTCCCTCTCTTCTTCCTCTCATCTTACACAGTAGCTACTGCGTGGGACGACTTTACCACAGACACACACTAACGGAAACACTGCTTTGTCTGGAAACTTCTTTAACAAGAAACCTTTTTTAATGACACTTGCTCGCACACACACACACACACACACACACACACACACACACACACACACACACACTATGTAGGACGACTTATACCAACACACGCACACTAACGGAACCACTGCTCTGCTCTGTGACCGAGAGAGACTTTGGAAACTGGATCTTTAACAAGAAACCTCTTTAATGACACTTGCTGTTGTTTTATTCGCGCTCACACATATTCACAATGTTATAGTAAACAGTACACACACACATTGAGACTAAGAATGGGAGACGATTACCCATAATCCCATAGCGCGCACGAGAGAAGAACCATTGGCTGTTGTGGCTGTTAAAGCTATTCGTCCACCATATAACTGCCACTAGCAATATAAATAGGCTGTGTGAGACAGGTCCTAACCCTGTATGTGTTTGTAGTTATGTGAGGACAAGTGAGACACTGGGCCAGTGGAATGAGAAGATTGCAGGATGTGAACTGTGAGTCACTGCTTGTGTTGGCACGTTTGCTGTGTGTTTGTTTTTCTTCTCACCGGTGTGTAATATTGGCATGCACTGTGCAGCATGCTAAAAATTATCTGTCACCATTTTTTTTTTAATTCTTGAAAATCTTGCCACTATATGGCCACTAATTACCTTTTAAAGACTAAAATAATGAGGTAACGAGGTTTGAGTAACAGTTTTTCCACTCTTGAATGCTTTTCACTTTGTTCCAGTTAGTTATTGATCCATTTTATCTTTCCATTGTGCAGGTTAGGCTGATCGAGGGGAAACAGCTCACCTGCTTTTAAAATCATTTGACCAGAAAAAACAAGCTTACTTTTATGTCACATTGAGGTTTATCTCTAGTTTAAAACTCACTCTCTGTCGATTTCTCACAATCATGTGCTCTGGACGGTGTCTTGATGTGACAGTGATCGTGATGGTGGATTACTAAATCCTCCACATTCATGACAAAAGACAAAAGCTTTGTGTCCATTTTTTTTTAAACAGTGGGTGTCTAGAACACTGACTCACTGTCTGCTTGAGATATTTCTTCTCCTCTGCATAATTCCTTTATTAGAAAACGGTTTGCATTTTTTGTTAACGGTTTTTGACCTCTGTTTTAATTATTTTGGGCCAGTTCCAGAACACATTGTGTCTCACCATCTTGGTAAACATTGTCATGATATATCTTGACATGTAACTTTTGAAGTATTACACAGCTATTTAGATACATTTTTGTACACATGACCGATCACACTTTATGAACATCAATGTGACCCTGAAGAAATTATGATGACAAACCTTACTATGATAGACTTGAAGCCAAGATGCATCTCCAGGGTCAAAGGGTCAAGTCCTGTCTGTGTGCGTGGAGTTTGCATGCTCTCCCCATTGTGTATGGATTGGCACTCTATTCATAGTGTACCCTGCCTTGGGCTGCAAGTCCCCTGGAATAGGCTTCAGGTCTGGTCTGCTGCAACCCTTTACAGGAAAAGTTGAATAGAGAATGAGTGAGAGAGTGTATAAGGATATGTTAGCGTTAAAAAATAATGTCCCGCTTTATGGCATTAACCACGGTAAAGCTCCATGACCACTGTGATCTCAGATTTCTGTTCCTAACTGACAGAAAAACTTAGATACCTATGGGTGTAGCCCATCCAGCTACCACATACGGTTTATTGGGTTGCTTTTCTGTTCATCATGGTTGTAAAGTGTGAGGATTTTACAGTAAGTTTCCCTAGCCTAGCGTACCTGCTCAAGACATGTTTATCGTATTTTGCACCACTCAACGTAAACTCTACTGAATAATCTAGAGCATCAGTGAAACTCCCAGGACATCAGTAATTTCTGAAATACTTAAACCAGCCCATTTAGCACCATCAGGGATTCCCCATTTTAATACCCTAATATGACATTTTAATCTGTTCTGGTGTTTGATTTAAACATTAACTGTATTTATAAGGTTTTATGCGTATGATATTTTTCTACCTATCTTCAGTTTCCTATAAAAAGTATTCTTACATATAATGTGAAGATCTTTGCAAAAGTACCCAAGGATGAATGTCAGACGGATACAAAAAAAAATAAAAATAAAAATCCCCAAATGTGAGTGTATTGAATGAACTGGAAATCGTGCACAGTCTTAAAAAAAGAGCTTGGAGGCATTTTTGCATAAACCTTTGAGTGAGTGAGTGAGTGGGTGGGTGTTCATATAAAAAAATAATAATGTTGCCTCATACGCACATTTTTTTTTTTTTTTTGTATTTCTAAATGGTAGGTTGTTTCTGGTGGAATGTTGTTAGACTAATTTTGAATATGAACAGACTTGCTGGTGTTAAAATAAGTAAAGAATGTGGGCTAAAGGTTTTACTTGGCTGTCCCAAACACAGTGCTGATCCATAAATAGAAGAGTGCTGGTGTTAAATATAGTACAGGATAATATAGGTGTCATTATCTACTGTTCTAACAAAAAGGAACGTGTTTGTACATTTTTTTATATATGACTTTAGCCAGTGGTGGTTTCCAAATGACTTCTGGTTATACAGTTTAGCTTTTTAAAGCTTAAGGTGTGTTGATGGTGTTTAGTTTCAGCCTGAGTTTCAGTCGAGTTTAATTCAGTGCTGTAGTCAGTGAAAGTGTCAGTATTTCATACAACAGTCTTGACGTTATTCTCTCTTAGTATCTCCTTCTTGCAGACTTTTCGGTTTTTCTCCTTTTCTCTGGCTTTATGGATGCATTTACATTTTGGACAACAGTTGCAGTCACAATAAAAAAAGGAACATCCTCCTTCAGTTTTTTTCCCTAAGCTATTATTATTTATGCTATTATTCAGCATATTAATGGAGTCCTGGTCTGGCCTTGACCTAGTCATTTTATTCTTTTTTTATTATTATTCTTTAGCCATTTAGATGTTTTGTGGATGTGCTTGGGATCACTTTGCTGTTGCATGACCTAATTTTATCCCAGCTTAAGCTGTTGGACAGATGCCCTCATATTTGTCTGGAGAATATTTTGATACAAAGTAGAGTTCATCATTGTCTCAATAGTCCTTGTGGATAAAAATGGTCACCTCTCCCCTGCCATGCTTCACAGATGGTATGAGGTGTTTGGTGAAAAATCAAAGTAAGAGTATCACTGTACATAGTACTGTGCATGATTTTGCACAGACATTTCGGGTTTTTTTCTGGGATAGTGATTTCTGTTGTGATTATTTCTCTTGGTGACAGCTAGCTGCAGCTTTCAGTCAGCCATGTTATCATGACAAAGGCAACCAATTTTCTGACCAAAATTCTTTTTTTTTTTTTTTTTCTTTCTTGGACACCCACTTGAAAAGGATGATGTGAAGAAACATGAGCCTGGACCTTGGCTTAAGTTCCATCCACTTCCCAGGTCTTTCTCCTCAGGGTTTTACAACATACAACCAATACCCCCCCATGCCCCACCCTCTCATATCCATGTTCAACACTATAACATTAAGATGAATAATTTTGCCCAGCTGAGCACATTTAGGGTAGGTTAGCATTAAATGCGTTTTTGACTTATTATATGAACATACGATGGGTTTGTCAGGACAAAGAGTGCATCCGAAAGTATTCAAAGAGCTTCACTTTTTCCACATTTTGCCATGTCACAGTTATCATTCCAAAATGAATTTAATTAATTATTTTCCTCAAAATTCTACAAACAATACCCTATAATGACAATGTGAAAGAAGTTTGTTTGTAATCTTTGCAAATTTATATATATATATAAAAAAAACACATGTACATAAGTATTTACAGCCTTTGCCATGACACTTAAAATTCAGCTCAGATGCATCCTGTTTCCACTGATCATCCTTAAGATGTTTCTGCAACTTTATTGGAGTCCACCTGTGGTAAATTTAGTTGATTGGAAACGATTTCGAAAGGTACACACGTCTATATAAGGCTCCACAGTTGACAGTGCATGTGAGTGCCCAAACCAAGCCATGAAGTCCAAGGAATTGTCTGTAGACCCCTGAGACAGGATTGTATAGAGGCACAGATCTGGGGAAGAGTACAGAAAAATTAAAGCTGTAACTGAAAAACAGTGTGTAACACTGTGTAACATCTTGTGTAAGTTTCAGAGACTGTTGTGGTTGTAAATCAGAAGAGATCAGCAAGTTTCAGAAATACTTTAATTACTGCGTCTGGAATGCATTGGTCTGCTGCCACTAAATTGGCTGGCTGGAAAATTGCACAAATAAATGAGCAGGTGTTTTTATGAGAGTGTACCTCTTTGTGATACAGATAGATGCAAGATACAGACGTGGTTGTATGTGACATACTACAGCACACCTTTTCAATCAGGGTTCCATGTAAAACCTCTTTAATACATCATAAAGCTTTAAATCACAAGATGTAAGACGTTTTTGTAAGTATCCCAAAGAGCAGTGCAGTGCGTTTCATTTATTGCATTTGTGTGTTGAACGCGTGTTTTTGGAACCATGTTTTTATGTGGTTTTCTGTTCCACATGTCTGTAACAATGTTGTTTTAACCATGCATGTCCAACAGCCACAGTGTCTATACGAGTGGAAATATGAACATATTCACCCTGTCTGTTTATAGATATCTTTCAGCCTCTGCCACTCTGGATGACATTGCCAACTCTGAAGTGTGAGTTTGTTTTGTTTCGTTATCATTCTTTCTTTTTCTTTTTTCTTTTTTTTTTATGTGTGTCTGTTGCCTTATCTCTACTGCAGTAGTGTTTCCCTTGTCATCCTCTCAGGATGTTAATGGAGAAAGTAAGAATTGCTGCGTCATGCTGCTTGCTGGGCCTTTTTAGTTGTTTTATAGATATGTCGCTCTGGGTTGAAAGAGAAGCTGCAGCAGTTTGTCAAGTTTTTTTGTTGGTGTTGAAAGTTTTTTTAGGAAGTTGCAGGTGGGTTCATAATGTTGGGTCAGTTTCTCTCAATTTGGATTAAATGTTTGGGATTATGTCTGCTTTTGCAGGTGTTGCTTTATTTTATCCCTCCCAGCGTATTTAATACACTCCCCCATTGCTAAAGCTCTCATTCTTCTTTCTTATTGCTTTTCTCTGCCTCCACCTTCGATGATTATTCCCCACTCTATCTGTCTTTCTCTTCTCACAGGTACAAGAAGACTCAGGAAACACTGTCTCAGGCAGGACAGAAGACCTCAGCAGCCTTCTCCACCGTGGGCTCTGCTATCAGCAGAAAACTAGGAGACATGAGGTAATCTTTAGATTCATCTATTTTTGTTCATCTCTGTCAGTCTAGTGAGCTCTTTCTGTTCTGCATTAATGTTCTTCGATTTTCTTCAGCCTACATGATATCCCAAATTTCTCCAACTATATACAGCACCAGTCAAAAGTTTAACATAAGTTTGGATTTCTCCCCTACATTTCAGCACACATTTCATACAGTCCGTGGTTATTTTTAAGACAGGAAGGTCAGCTCTTCTGCAATAGTTCTTGCAAGAACAGTATTGCCTCGCGCATTTGCAAAGTGCACCATAAAACTGGCTGAAACTGGCTCTCATGAGGACCGTCCCAGGAATGCAAGAACAAAAATGACCTCTGCTGCAAAGGAAAAGTTTATAGTTCATTTATAGTATACCTGCCTCAAAAATCACCAATTTACAGCACCTTAGGTTAGAGCCATTATAAGACTTTACAGAGCAAAAGTAGCACAACATCTCTATCAACTGCTCAAAAGAAATTATTGCATATTTTGGATTCTGTCAGTATAGTTCTACAATGTAGAAAGAAATAAAAATCAGGGAACACTAGGGGTGGGCGATATACCCGTAGACACGGTTAACCGGTAGAAATTTGTCAACCAATAGAGATTTTGGTCTATCGTCTTAATCGCGTGACGTTGCACGTTGCGTAACCACGCAATACACATTCACTTCTATGGGAAGCCAAACACATCTAAAGTGGGACGAATCCGTGCCACCCGATTGAGCCGGCGTGGGCAGACCAAATATCCAGACCCGGTGGATCGCGAAGCGCGGACCAACTTGAGCAGTGCTGCTCGAATCACAAACCTGCGCGACGCTGGTAAAAATTATACCACGCCGACCATCAAAATACATTTTACCCTGCTGGGATGCGCACGTACAAACCAGGCATGGCAAGGCGAAAACCATAATAAACAGTCCTGACATTTTAAATAAATTGTTTTTAAATAAAAAAACAGTGATTCGTGCAGGTTTGTGATTCGAGCAGCGCTGCTCAACTTAGTCTGCGCTGCGCGATCCACCGGCCTGCGCGAATAAACCAGATCACCTCTGCGTTATTCAGATAGTCGCGCTGCGCTGTCCACTGGGCCGCGCAGATATTTGGTTTAATCATGTGCCACGGTTTCGTCCCACTTTTGGCAAATGTTTTTTTCGGCAAACCTCAGCAATTCACAGTTTAAATAAAATTACATTATGTAAAACAGTATCTTTGTGTTTATGCATTTTCAGATACAAATTGCTATATTGTGATATATATACACCGTGATGGAAGATTTTGGTTATATCGCCCACCCCAGGGAACACCATTCGATTATGAATAAAGTGTGTCCACACTTTTGACTGGTACTAAAATTTTGAAACATACTTTACTGCAAATTGTCTAGAAAATGTCCCTCCTATGTGTGAAGACTTTTGGGACATCCTCTTTTACTCCATTGTGACATATTAATGTTTGTGCAAGCATTATCCATTGGTCTCTTCTCTCATTCGTCTTGTTTGTCTTAAATACTGCTGCATGCTCCCATAATCCATCAGTGCTGCCCTTTTTACTCTTTGCCCTTCTCCTTTCACAGTGCCAAGGTTTCTGTGGCTTTAAAACTTCCTTGCTTTGTTCTGTTTCACCCAGTATTTCTGTAGAAGTGGAATTATTTATTTCAATGTAGCCACCAAAAAAAAAAGGTTTTATCTGATATTTTATGTGTGTGACTCTATGAATCACTTCCAGTACCCGTGCTTCTGGAAAAAATCGGTTTTGCCATGTATGCTGTAACCTTCTCACACAAAACTATTTACCTTCACTCACACCCATAATACAAATACATAAAGTAAACACAGTACTGTGCAAAAGTACTGACAGGAGTCACGTATCATGTCTTTATAATAAATTACATTTAAGTCAATTTTGTAAATTGAATTAAATAAATTGAAAGGAACGTTTACTGTGACTGTCAGGTTACAGAGCACCTAAAGCGCCCGGTTAAAAATTGTTTATGTAACTCAATAATTCACTTAAAGTTGTCTTTGTGAAGGAAAAATATCACCCATTAAGTCTTGTCAGGGAATCAGGAGGAACTCCAGTTGTTTTATCCAGTGTATTATGTACATGCAAAGTCTAAATCACATTTTTCAGTTTCCTTTAAAAGAAAACAGTGTAAACATCTGACATGTGATACATGCACACATTTTAAAGTGTAAAAATAAAATGTGGTAATGGAGCCCTGAAATCACCAAAATATTCACCGCCATTGTGTAACAATAATGTGAATCATATATACATATATATATATATATATATATTTTTTTTTTTATTAATTTTTTTTTTTTTTTAAATACTATCTCTAAACACACTTTTGACAGCTGCAGAATATTAGAAGGAAAGTGCAGTGGGTAACATTGCACCCTTACAGGATTCCTGGTTTAAACATGATTTGTATGTACTTAATGTGACTTCTCGGGTTCTCTGGGTTACCACCGACCTTTCAGAAACATGCCAGTTGGTAAACACATCCAGGATGTCTACCCTCCTTACTCCCAGTTTTCAAGACATACAGTAGGCTTCAGACTCTACCATTACCCTGACCAGAATAAAGTGCTTCCTCTCCTCGTGAAAAAAAAAGAAGAAAAGCTGCATTTTTACAATGGCTGTGTTTACACTGCCATTACATGTCATATTCCTACATGACATGTTGTTTCAGCATCGCCTGCCAGCATATTCTTCCAATGTCTGTCTGTTTTTGTATCAGCACCTCTTAATCATTCTTCATTGTCAATTCAAAATTCCCAACATTAGATAACAATATAAATGCTGTAGGATATTGCATGAACCTTAATATTAACTATGGTTCTGTAACCCGTTTTTGCTATAATCTTTTCAGAATCAGTTGTGTCTTTTTTTTAATATGCCTGCTGTTTTTTTGTTGTTTTCCTCCTCGCATTGCTCTTGCCTGATGCCCAATGCTGTCCCTGATTGGTCTTGTTTTTTCCTTTTCTTTTAATTGCTGCACCTGTATGGCCCACAGAGCGCTGCCTTTCTCTAACTCCTTTGGGTAAGACTGATTAGAGATTTGATTGGTCATATAATAGAGAATAGATAGTGATATGCAAATGTAATGGATTCTAGTTTGTGTAAGGCACTGAGGATGCATTTGATGTCAGGAATTAAATATGACAGGGTGTGCTGTTATAGGAAAATAATGGTGTTATAATGGAGCCATGTGATGCAAAAGTCTTTTCCTGTAAATGTATATTATTCCTTATATTATACCACAGCAATTTGAAAAAGAAAAGTCTTTATTAAATAGCTGAAGTTATTTATAGAGAGGAACTGTAAACACCTATTCATCTATAAATAGTTGTTCTTGAACAGATCCCCTGTCCACTCTCTATTTAATAAGACAAAAAAAAAAACATGCCTCTGCTACTGAGAATTTACAATACGTTTGTGTAAAATTGTAAAAAAAAAAAAATTGTCTGGGTAAAATTTGTTAAAGTAATATTGTCTGTGCTGAAGACTTCTCATGGCAGAAATCTCCAAAGCATATCCATAATTATTCAGTATCTTTTGTTAAATAGCTTGCCTGTTCAATTAGTTTAGCATTAGGTTTAGAGTATGTAAAGTATTTATGAATTAGCTGTTATTATATAAACTCCAACATATGTGAACAAGCCTATTTATATAATAAAACGTGTAAATTCCTTACGACCGGCACTATTGTCAGAGCCAAACTGTTTTAAAAGTAAACACCTTCCTGTCAGTGACCGTGTGAGAATTCAGTATTGCTGTGGTATAAATTTATATAGCATCTACATTAGGGATTAAGGTTAAGCGTAGACTGCTATACTCAGAACTTAATCTGCTGTTCAGTTCACAGTAATTTCTCCAGCTGCCTGCTTTTGCATGACGAATTTAATCATAATCACTTAAAACACTGTGCATTGGTGCGAACCTGATTAGTTAAAATAATCAAATTTGGATATGAAATGTAAAGTCAGATCTACAGGTATGATGGGGTCATTTTGTTTTGCCTCTATGATTCGAAATGATCCTGCTTGCTTTGCTAACACTGGCCCTTCTTGTCTCCTTTTAATGCTTTCAAAGTAGCAACTACTCCATTCGCCATTCGATAAGTATGCCAGCTATGAGGTAAAGTATTTCAGGTTGATTCTAGTAAACCCACCTTAATCTTTTTTATTTGTCGTTGCACCTATGTGCTAATGAAACTATACACCGAGTTCATATTACAGACCACCATTGGTTTTAAACAAATGTTAAATTTCAATTTTCAAAATTCTATTTTATTTGTATAGCACCTTTAACAGCGGTCAGCAGGCAAGTTTACAGAATCAAATTACTTCAGAATTTCAAAATACTGTTAATACTTTGTGAAGCCAAGAGATTTTTGCAGACTTTTTGCATGCCTGTGGATCAGGAAACAGCAACAGGTTTTCTTTTTTTTTTTTTTTTTTTTTTTAATAACACTGTAGCAAACCTTTGCTTTTTGATTTATAGATTGAAGGGTAACATTTGAATACTGCATTTTTTACAGGAATTCCCCAACGTTCAAGTCATTTGAGGACAAAGTTGGAAATCTTAAGGTAAGGCTGGTCGTCAAAGGTAAAATCCACCCTGTGTTAGTGACTTGCATATTAATACCAATAGTTAAACATGATCCTTGTCGATGTTTTTTTTATCTTAAGTTTGAGGTGAAATGTTCTCTGCAACTTTAACTACCTGCTGTACCTGCCAATAGTGACACTAGTGCCCTTGTTTCAGCTCTGTATAGCAGAGACCTTTATTTTTTTTTTGGTCCTTTAGCCTATGCTCTTACCTCCTTAACCATACACTCAGTTTCATATTAATACTGCACTTGATACCATTCTGTCGAGTCAAGATCTCTGTTTTTATAGCTGCATTGCAATCTGAAACTCCTAATGTTTACTGTCTCCGCTACTACTACTAAATTTCATTTCTCACTATACAGTACTATTTCAAAAGGTTCTATGCACCTTTGTAATATATTTTCTTTGGTTTAGTGATTTTATTTTCTACGTTCTAGAACAATACTGGATATTTCAGAACTGAGAAATTGCATATTGAATTAGAGATTTGAGTAACAACTACAATCAGAGTAGTTTTTGTAAGTTCTTGCAAGACCAGTGTGCTCACTGTTTCAATCCCAACAAGCACCATGATGAAAACTGGCCCTTATGAAGATAATCCCCCCAAAAAATGTCATTAAACTCCAGTATAACTGATCTAGCAATTTTTCTCTGAAAGTACAAATCCGTTGTTTGCTTATACAGTCCCGATTAAAAGTTTAAGACCACTTGAAAAATGGCAAAAAATCATATTTTGCATGGTTGGATCTTAACAAGGTTCCAAGTAGAGCTTCAACATGCAACAAGAAGAAATGGGAGTGAGGCAAAAAAACTTTTAAGCATTCAAATAATTGAAAATAACGATTAAACTGAAACAGGCTGTTTTACAGCTGATCAAAATTTAAGGACCATATGCCTTAAAAAGGCCAAATCTGTGCAAAGATGTGGATTCATCGTGATTTTCTGTCAGGTAGTCACATGTTCTGATGGCAAAGGCAAAAAAAAAACCCTCCCTTTTTGAACGTGGTCAGGTTGTTGAACTGCATAAGCAGGGTCTCTCACAGCGCGCCATCGCTGCTGACGTGGGACGCAGTAAGACAGTCATTTGGAATTTCTTAAATGATCCTGAGGGTTATGGAACAAAAAGTCAAGTGGAAGACCCCAGCACTGAGCCAAAGGATCCAATTGGCTGTCCGTCAAGACACTGGACAATCCTCGACCCAAATTGAGGCCGTTACTGGTGCTGACCGCAGCCCCATAACCATCAGACGGCATCTGAGACTGAAAGCCTTCAAAAACATAAAACGTCTTCAAAGACCTCGTCTCCTTGCACGCCACAGAACTGCTCGTTTGGACTTTGCAAGAGAGCACCAAACATGGGACATTCAAAGGTGGAAGAAAGTTTTATTCTCTGATGAGAAAAAATGTAACCTTGATGGTCCAGATGGTTTCCAACGTTAGTGTCATGACAAGCAGATCCCACCTGAGATGTTTTCTACGCGCCACAGTGGAGGGGGCCATAATTGTCTGGGGTGCTTTATCCTTCAGTGGAACAATGGAGCTTCAGGAAGTGCAGGGGCGTCAAACGGCTGCTGGCTATGTCCAGATGTTGCAGAGAGCATTCCTCATGACTAAGGGCCCTCGTCTGTGTGGTAACGACTGGGTTTTTCAACAGTACAACACTACAGTACACAATGCCCCGCAGGACGAGGGACTTTTTCCAGGAGAATAACGTCACTCTTTTGGCCCATCCTGCGTGTTCCCCTGATCTAAATCCAATTGAAAACCTTCGGGATGGATGGCAAGGGAAGTTTACAAAAATGGACAGTTCCAGACAGTAGATACCCATCGTGCGGCCGTCTTCACCACTTGGAGAAATGCTCCCACTCACCTCATGGAAACGCTTGCATCAAGCATGCCGCAACGAATTTTTGAAGTGATCAACAATAACGGTGGAGCTACTCAGTACTGAGTTCATGTTTGGAAGTTTGATTTCTGTTTTGGGGGGATTTACGTTTTTTTTGGAGGTGTGGTCCTAAACTTTTGACCAGCTGTAAAACAGCCTGTTTCAGTTTAATCGTTGTTTTTATTGAATTCCATGCTTAAAAAATGTTTTGCCTCACTCCCATTTCTTATTGTTGCATGTTGAAGATCTACTTGGAATCTTGTTAAGATTCCACCATGCAAAATATGATTTTTTGCCATTTTTCAAGTAGTCTTAAACTTTTGATCGGGACTGTATATACACAGCACCCACAAATAAATTTGACTAAAATTACTAAACCTCACTTTTTTTTCCAGTAAAAAGTTTTTTTTTTTTTTTTTTTTTTTACAAATGTGTTAAAAAACAGTAAAAGATTAGTTGGTGCATTTACTTAATTCTTATCTGTGTGTATTCTGTTTGTGTCCAGTCGAAGGTGGTTGGAGGGAAGGCCAATGGGGATGGCCTCCAGTCTCCGACCGATTCAAACCCTCCGCAGGACAACGCACCGTTCTGAGCCTCTGTACTCCCAAACGAACATTCATCTCATCTCTTAGTGACACCTGACTCTCTACAGCCATCATCACTTCTTTCTCTCTCTCTTTCTCTCTCTCTCTCCTTCAGCTCCCTTTTTCCCCATCTAAAGCTTGCATGTGCTCGTCTCGATCTCCACTTACACCACAGCTTATGGACTCATCCAAAAAGGATTGTACTTAAACAACAAAAAAAAAAATGAAGAAGAAAAAAAAATGTTACAACCATTTTGTATTCTAAAGTATTTTACACTGCTTTGCCTAATGTTTTTACATGACGTATATATCTATATATGAATATAAAGAATACAAATAATTATATTGAAACTGTACTGCCAAGCAGCATTAATCAAAAAGGGGAAATGAGATGAAACCTGAAATGGGGGAGAGGGCTGCTGATTGAACAACTCACCCAAGGGGAACGTGCTGCAGTTTTCTATGCTGCTTTTCATTCATTCGAGGACGTTTTTTACTCTAAGTACAATATGAAGCAACGCTTTACAGTACATCTGGTGAATGTCTATTCCTTTGTCTGCCTTACACTATCACTCCTTGTCTTTTTGTTGATTTTTGCTGGTCAAAGCAAGTCACATTAAGGTTCTTTTTATCTTTTCCTGTCCTCTTTTCCCTTTCTATTGTTGATTTGGTATGCCATATCTGGGCGCTTGTTCTGTTTATGCCATGTATGTTAATATCTGCCTGACTTTTATTGCTTTTATTCCTGTGCTTTGTGCCAGCAAACTGATGCCATTTAAAGACCTTCTGCTGTTGAAACAAAGAGCTATTTCACCACTCGCACTCACACTAATTACTGTTATAAGAGTCACTATTGAAAATAGCTCTTGCTTTAGCCTGCACTACCCCAATGTGTACTCACTGACTGAGACCAGTTGTGTCAAACTCCTTTTTGTCATTTCATTATGCTAAATATTGCGATGCATACTTGTATAATTTGTTTGGTAGCACAGTCACTTTGCATTTCAAAACCAATCATTGGCCATTTTTTCAAAATTGTTAATCATTTTTATTTTGCCTTGTTTATTCTATCTCATTATTTCATTATATTTCTGTGTGTAAATGGGGTGAATTATTATTTCAGTAGTTTGCTATTAAATATGCTAGACTGAGCTCGAATTTGAGGGATTTATTATATCAAATTGCCAGAACTATGTACAGTACAGTTATGCTGCCAGTAATACACAGCAGGGGTATTGGGCTTCATCTTTATGGCATTTACTGGGTATGTTACTGTACATTTCTCTTAATAAACATTGAAAGATGTAAAACTTCAAGAATTTTTGGGGGGAGAAATGACGCGTCCCTTATCCTGCATATGTTGACCGGCTGTTGTAGAGTGCGTGAGCACAATATGGCTTTAAATCTGAAATTGTAGCTCAACTTTACAAAATGAGAGGAACTGGTTTTCTTTTAAGGGGTTGTGAAATTTTCATTTATGTTAATATCTGTGTTTGTCCTGTTTATCAATAAAGCATTCCTTCAAATAAGGTTCATCATGCCAGTTACTCACTGGTGCTGTGTGTTTTGTGGAACCTCACAGATAGGTTTGAAACAGTCAGTGTAAACAGTGGATGTCATTCCTGATGTATGTGTATGCGTGCTGAATCCTCTAGGTGGAAGCATGGCACAAAAATCAAACAAAGTTTTTTGTTTGTTTGTTTAGTCCAACTTTTAAGTAGACAGTGCTTCTAAACCACACCTGATAAATTTACTGCCTGGCCAACAGGAAAAAAGGGGAAAAAAAGTCTGTATTGATGATTGGAAAGTCAGAGCAGTGTGTAAAGTCTACTTCAGCACATCCCAAAGATTCTCAATGGGGTTAAGGTCTCGACTCTGTGGTGGCCAATAAATGTGTGAAAATGGTGTCTGCCTGAACCAAACTTTTACAATTTGAGCCTGATAAATCCTCGCATCGTCATCCTGGAATATGCTTGTGTCACCATGGAAGAAAAAGTCCATTGAGGAAAATCTGTGAATTTTAATTTGGAATTAATAAAGTACTCTCATCTATCTATCTTTAGTATATTCAGGTAGTCAGCTGACTTCATTTTTTAGGCACGTACTGTAACATTGCTGGACATAGACCTGATCAACAGAAGCAAGCCCAGATCATAACACTGCCCCGCTGGTTTGTACAGTAGACACTAGGCATGATACATCACCTCATCTACCACTCATCTCACCCTGATGCCTGCATCACTCTGGAACAGGGTAAATCTGGATTTTTCCGACCACATGACCCTATTCCAACGTTCTACAGTCCATTCCTTATGCTCCCTAGCAAACCGAACCCTTTTTTCTGATTGGCCTCACTCATAATTGGTTTTCCTAACACTACACAGCTGTTTAGTCTAAACAACAGCTGTCTATTATACAGCTGTATAGAGTTCTATTCACATTGTGTGTGTGTGTGTGTGTGTGGAAATGCTCTTACTTTTACTAATAAACATAGCTGAGAGTTCTACTGTTGTTTATTTACAATCAGATTTTACCACACATTTAAGTGATCGCAGAACATGATCATTCGGTTTTCCCCTACATATTTCTTCCTCAAAAATAAGAGGTCACCACTATTTTGCCAGGTTTTAATATGTTGGTCAGCTCTTAACTCAAATAAAAAAAATTTGTCAAATACACAGTCATACACAGAACGATATGCAGTGAAATGCTTAAATGACCGCTTATGATTTTAAAATCTAAATTATTAATTGAAATAAATAATGGAATGGAATAAAGAATAAAATATAAAAAACTTGTTTCTAAAATATAGAAAAGCTAGAGAGAAAAAAACTCAAAATATAAAATATGGGATATAAAAAATATTTTTTTAAACCTAGCTGTACAAAATATACTCAGTAATGGTTGTACAAATATGCATAATTAAATAGGAATGTTCAGAAAGTATGTAAATTGAAATTAAGTATAAATATCAAGAAATGTCTAGAAATGTCCTGGTTGAGTGCAAATGTGCATGAATGTATAATGTCCATAAATGGACTAGAAATGTCGGGTGTGAGAAATGTCCATAAAGTGCAGTGTGCAAAAAGGATGTTTTTAGTCCTGTGTGGTGTTTTGGTTTAGAGACTGTATCGCCTGCGGGAAGAAGCTCCTCCTTAATCTCTCTGTGTTGGCCTTCAGGTAGCAGAATCACTTTCCTGACCGCAGTACAGTAAAAAAAGATGTAGTAAAAACATCTATTGTTGGGTTGGCTGAGGTCCTTCATAATTTTCCTGCCCTTGGTCCAGCACCGCTTGATGTTGAGTGCAGGTCAGGGAGCTCGGTGCAGATGGTGCCCTCGGCTGATCTCACCACCCTCTGTGGAGCTCGTCTGTCCTGCATGGTGTTGTTCCCGAACCAGATTGAGATGAGCTGAGTCCCAGGTGCTCCAGCTTGGTGGTGAGTGTGGGGGAAATTATAGTATTAAATGCTGAGCTGTAGTCAACAAAGAGCATTTTAACATAATTCCCCTTCCTAGTGTCCAGGTAAGTGAGTAATGTATGAAGGAGGTGAGAAATGGCAGCGTCTCTAGAGCGATTCGAGCAGTATGAAAACTGCATACTGCCCGGACTGCGCATGGATCCAGTGTGTCAGGTAGTGAAGAGATGATAAAGTCTCTGACCATTCGCTCAAAGCACTTCACCACTACTGTCAGTCAGGGCTACAGGGTGATAGTCGTTAAGGAAAGCAGGATGGGGCTTCTTGGGGACTGGAACAGTGATGGACTCTAAAGCATGTTTAAAGCATAAATTTTAAGAGTTTGTGTTTTTCTTTTTTAATGCATGACAATAATTTGACCCTTCTTCTTCTTTGTCTTTCGGCTGTTCCCTTTCAGGGGTCGCCACAGCGAATCATCTGCCTCCATCTAACCCTATCCTCTGCATCCTCTTCTCTCACACCAACTACCTTCATGTCCTCTCTCACTGCATCCCTTCTGACCCTTCTGAAACAGAAAATCATCTTTGCCACGATCACAGGATACGTCTTATGACTTATGTTAGTTTAAGAAATAAGAAGCTACTCACTGCATCAGTTAAGGTTAAATAGCTTGTTGCCACCTGAACCATATTAATCACTGCAGTAATTATCCAATGGAAGGCTCTTAACTAAGCTCTTAAGCTTAGTTAAATGCAGGTTGTAACTCTTTTTGCCCAGCAACTGAAACCTTTTAAAGTAAATAAAATGTTAGTGTGGTACAGTGAAGGGGAAATCCTAATGTTTTTACTGTACAGTACACTAAAGACATTTGTACCAAAACACCAAAACATAATTATTTGATGCTGGATCAGAATTTTAGCTTTTATTATCTGATATTTATGATATTGTGTTAAACATTTTAAATTATTACACCTTCTGTCTAACCCCACTCATTTCGTGAGTGGTCAGAAATATTGGAACAGGCGACTTTCATATATATATATACACTGTATAATGTGTAACATCTTGTAATATCCAAGATGTGTGCGAACCTAGGCCCGTATTCACAAAGCTTCTTAGAATCCTTTTAGAGAGCTCCTATCTTGGCCTAAAATGTCCTAGCTGGGAGTCTTAGACTAAAAGTGATTAAAACTTCTTAAAGCAACTTTAAGTAAGGAAAGTACAAAAACCTTTATCTTAGTGAGGGGGTGTGGTTGACCCCGTTGCTAGGGATGAGGCAGCAATTCAAGGACTGTGATTGGTTGATACAAAAATAACCTCTGACCTCTGCAAAGGTCTTGAAATACACTATTTGTGAAAATAGAATACATGATATCATAATGTTTGTATAGAATAAATATATTAAAGTTAATTAAAACAGCCAAATGTTGAAAATATGTCTACTTTAGAAGCAACCAATTTCCACACAGTAGTTACTATATTGAAGTTCTTACATTTATTTACCATTTTATTATTTTTTTTATTATACCATTTCAAATTGATGGGAGCAAAATGGCTGATTTTTTACCAATTTACATGATTGCATGTTTTAAGTTGCACTTTTGGAGATAATGTAGCGAACAATCCAAGAGAGATGTAAGGAAGTAAAACAACAAGAAAACCAAATTGGACAGAAAAGCAGTTTTCTTTTATCTTTATGTTCAGTATTTGGAGAATATTTCTTTTTTCCACCATTTTGTCCTCTGCTATAGAAACTCTTAAGCCTCTTAAAAGTCCTCCTCTCTACTCTTAACAATTTTTACCTTAGGAGCTGTTTTAGGGCTAAGATGTTTCGTAAATCATTTTTATCTTAACTAAAATTTAATCCTAAATTTAAGGGAAAATTCTAAGAAAATAATTTAGATCTTATTTAAATAATTTAAATCTTAGAATTTCGTCACTAGGAGCAACTTTTAGGCTTAAGAAGCTTTGTGAATACGGTAACTAACATTAGGAAACTTTTTACCTCTGTGCTTAAGTCATGTTTTGCTTGGGGATCAAATGCTAATTTCCCATGCGAAACAATTTTAATGTGTATCATATGTAATATTGTATTGGGTCATATTGTACTGTTTGTAATATTAACATTTTATATGTATCATGTGCTTTTTTTTGGATTCCTGATCTTATCCTTCACACTAAACCTATGATAAAAAATGTATAAACCCTTCTTTTATTTATTAAATTCAACAAATTTACAGTTACTGCACAGTTCAAAACAAATGTCATTGTCGCAAAGCTGCTTTACACAAGTAAAAGAAAATCAAGGAAATTTCTCTGAAATTTGAAAAATGTATATGAATCAAAATGATCAGATTGTCCCTAATGAGCAAGCCGAGGGCGACAGGGGCAAGAAAAAACTCCCTGATGCCAATAAAAACCTTGAGAGAAACCAGACTCAATAGGGAACCCATCCTCATTTGGGTAACGGATAGACTTCTTTTGCAGTCATACTGTGTGTTGGGCAGCTGGAAGTTTATTCTGGAAGTCTTTAAGTAGATATGGAGTCCACTTCGTTATTGGAGGCTCAGGTAGAACGTAGGAAACTCCAGTCCTGACTATTAAGCAACTGCAGGCACAGATCCTCAAAGAACAGCTGAGCATCAGCCGAGGCCAGGACCATCCCCAGTCACCACACGTGACCCAAGCAGACCACACGGGGTATTCTTAAGCTTAAATATTCAGGGAAACTATTATTTTTCTTACTGAATATGTGCCGTGAAAAGATGTTTGCTCCTTCCAAATTCATTTTTTTCGCATATTTGTCACACTTTAATGATTGAGATCTTCAAACACATTTTAATATTACATAATGATAACCAGAGTAAATTCAAAATACAGTTCTTCAATGATAATTTCATTTATTAAGGGAAAAAAACTGTCAAAACCTGCCTCGCCCTATGTAAACAAAAACAAAAAAAGTTATTGACCCCATAACTAATAACTGGTTGTGCCACCCTTGGAATCATCAACAAATGTAATTTATGCAAGCTTTTGCAATAACTGGCCATTAGGCTTTCACATCGCTGTCAAGTATGATGCTGTTTTTATGAAACGCTGTGTTAGTTTTACACCAGATGTAGTGGGATGTATACACTTTGAGTGAGGTAATTACAAAAACCTAGTGAAGAGGTGTGATTGACCCCTTGCTAGAGATAATGCAGCATTTCAACAACTGTGATTGGTTGATTAAAAATCTTAAAATGGCTCTTGGTGAAAATAGAATATATGATAATAAAATTAATAGAAGAAGTTGTATAATCATGAATACAGGCTACTTTATGCAAAGTTTCTGTTATAGGCTAAGTATCTTAAAGTAAATTACACAGGCAAAAGTTGAAATGTGTCTACACATTTCCACACAGTAGTTACTATATTTAAGTTCTTACATTTATTTGTTATACTGATTTTATTACTTGTGATCCATTTTAGATTGATGGGAGCAAAATGGCTCACATTTTTACCAATTTGCATGATTGCAGGACAGTCTATTTAAATAGCACTTTTGGATGGTATGTAGCCAACAATCCAAGAGAAATGTGAGAAAGTAAAAGAATAAGAAAACCAAATTGGATGGAAGAGCAGTGTTTACTATTAGCTTAAGTTAATTGTTTGGAGAATATTTCTTCTTTTCACCATTTTGACCTCTGCTGTACAAACTCTTAAAGTAACAATTATTACCTTAGGAGCTGTTTTTAGGGCTAAGATGTTTTTATGAATCTTTTTATCTTTACTAAGATTAATTTAAGGGGAAATTCTAAGAAAATGTCAGAATTTCATCACCAGGAGCAACTTTTATGTTTAAGAAGCTTTGTGAATACATGCCTTGGAGTTCTCTCCATTTGTGAATTATGGCTTTCACCATGGTTCACTGGAGTCCTAAATCCTGAGAAATGGCTTTATAACCCTTTTCAGGCTGACTCATGTCAATTACTCAGCTGTTCTTTTTTTGTTCTTTTGTTCTTTTAGCATGCTTCACTTTATCAGACAGGTTCTATTTAAGTGATTTCTTAATTCAAGAGTCAACAGGTCTAACAACAATCCGACGTGGTTTGGCAAGTAAAATTTACCTTGTTTAACAGTGTGGTTTGGCCGTGGTGTTCATCCGGGATGTGCTCCTTTGGGCAGTGGTAGCTCAAACAGCTAAGACACCGAGTTACTGATCAAAGGTCGGTGGTTTGAGCCCTAGCTTCACGGTGTTGCCATTGTTGGACCCTTGAGCAAGGCCCTTAATCCTGCCTGACCCCAGTTACGCTGGGAGATCAAAAAAAGAATTAACTGTGAGGTATTTTATAGGCTATAGAACAAATAACTTTTACTAGTAACTTAACTATATGAGTTGGTTCAGGTTGGCCAGGAAAAGCAGCAGAAACAAACAAAAGAAAAACCCAAAAATAAACCGTACCCCGGGTTTCAGTACTGTTTAAGGATGGTTAGGTTAATTGCTGTTCAAAAATTGCCTGACATTATCAACAAGTCTAATAATCTAAACATTATTTTGGTCTTATTACCTATGCCAATGTTTGCATATTTAATTAGACAAACCTAATTTGCATAAATACATTTAAACCATTCTATTACCAAAACCAAAAAAGCTAAAAAATAAAAATAAAAATAGTACTCAGCTGACAGAATAACTGTAATATTTATTATTTAAAGATTTAGCTGTATGTCCTGTAATACTTGAAAATTCTGTGGACTGCATTTGACATCCTGTTTAAATGATCTTCACATGGCCTTATCTGTAGACTGAAATCACATGGTACATTTTGTTCAAAGTCTGTACTTTTATTTGGACTGTGTCCTTGTTCTAAAGTTAGGCTTGTCTTCCATGAAATATCCCTTATCGATGTACCATCATTCAGCTAATATCCAAATAACCCTGAAATAAACTGGTTAATTAATAACAATCTCCTGTTATGAATGAATCACTTTGGCCGAACATTTCTAAAAAGTGACTGAACTATAGGAACGACTGCGAGGACATGTGTGTTGACATTCTGGTTGTAATGTTTGCCGTCTAGTGGAAATGGAAATGAGTGGAAATATGTACAGTGTAGTGACCTGTGTTTTTAGGTAAATTGGGAGAAAAGATTTTGGCAGTTCCAGCCTGATAAGTGAAGGCTAATACAGAACATAAACCCCCTGATAGAAAATATTTAAATATGGCTTGACTAGTTAGAACATTCTCATATTTAATATATTACACATATCGTTTGATGCATATAAACATGTTCTACTGTAACAATGAGAAGTAATTTATTGTACATATGATTATAAAGATTTTGTATTCACCAAAATATACAATGTACATCGTGTGTGTGTGTGTGTGTGTGTGTGTGTGTGTAAATGATAAAAATGTCACTCAGTATTACATGATATTGATTTATTTTGAGATGAAGCATTTTTTGATTTACCCATGTCATTTAAGTTATAAACATGCTAAAAAAAAATGTGTCATTGGTAATTAAAGCAGAAAATATGTCAAAAATTATCAACCTAGTAATTGGAATAATTTTCAGTCACTTTAACACTTTAACCATGCTTATGCAGTATAAACATTCATGTCATGTGTACGTGTAGACAGCCACGCATTAAGCAATAGAAACGCCTATGATGTTTTTGTCTTTAAACAAAAGGAGCTTACGAAAAAGCGAACACACTCCCAAGGATATCTGAATGTACCTCACGTATTAGCACTGTTACAGTCGTTTAAAACAGTTTGTTCCCTGACCGGGAATCGAACCCGGGCCGCGGCGGTGAGAGCGCCGAATCCTAACCACTAGACCACCAGGGAGGCGCTAGCTAAGGCCGACCGTAGTCTTCTTTAAGGTTACAATAATAATAAAACGTTCTCGCGAATAAGACGAGTTGTAAGAATGTTTAAAGATTTGGCTGGTAATTCAATAATGACAAATTATCTTTGCTTTGCCCTTCGTTTTTATGTAAATACCCCGACTCACACGAATGAACATAAACAAAGACCAACAAAGCGGTCAGTCTGGTTTGATCCAGTTTGCAGAACAGCGGACAGTACATGGTTGTTCGTGACGTCACCACGCTGTATAAAAGGCCGCTCTCCGGAGCTGAAGTTAGACAGCATTGCGGTATCGCTATTGGACGTGGAGGGTTTTAGCCACCCAAATCTTTTCAAATGGGCCCCGTTGCCTAGCGTTTTCCCCCTAAAAGCCTCCGACTAAGTTGCGCAGGGTGCTACGAAACATCAGCACATACAAGAAGGTGAGTTTTAAGAGCGATTCCGAGGACACCCAGTGCATGTTTTTTTGTGTTTTGGGGGAGACATGGCACGTCCGCTATGATGGTGCGGGTGGGAGTCGTGAGGCGCTGTTGTTTTGCTCTCTCGGTGTGCTAAGCTATTAGTGGACTTTTTACTGATGAATCCACAAAGCTCATTATTAATTTACGAATAACAACTATGTAACTTGTATGTTGTTCGGTTATAAATGTCATTTGTGCGTTTTCACGCAAATCATGACGTTTTGTAAAGTTTTATTGTCTAATACAGCTACAGGGCGGTTAAGACAGTCGGCCTAGTTTTAATATTTTCATTTAATATGTACTTAATTATTCGATTAACCTTTACTGAGCATACTGTACAGAATAGACTTCGTCTTGTTTTTCCCAGTTTCCATAAAAACAAGAGACCGTTTAGAGTTTGATTTATGGAAAGATGGGTAAACATTTGAGAAACTACTCGAATACAATGTTTACTTTAACATTCACATTAAATGATAAAGCTCAGCTATGACCACCTTTTTAAATTTTCTTTGTGTAATACTCCACCTTCAGTAGTTGTTTTATCTCTCGTAAAAGCCATTCAACCAGATTTCTTCTCTTTCTAGGTTACCATCTAAAGCACAGTTAACAAGTGTGAAGCATGGCAGCTATCCCAGCTAGTGGATCTCTTGTAGCCACCCATGACTATTACCGAAGTAAGAACGTCACCCATCATTAATGAGTACATGTTGTACAAGCTTCATCACACTTTACTTGCATTGCCGTATCACAAAAACACTGTTCACCAGTCCCATCTGTCTGTTCTCAGGGCGACTTGGCTCTACATCAAGTAGCAGCTCGTGTGGCAGTTCGGAGTACACTGGGGAGGTTATTCCACATCACCCAGGTGTGTTTCATAGCCTGTGAAATTATCTTTTTTTTTTTCATTGATCTGATAATTTTTACATCATGGCTACTTCAAAACTGTAGAGATCTTAACAACTCTTGCTCTGTTAAAAAAAAAGATTGTAAGTAATATGATTTAGTAGATGTGCTAAAAGGGATTGCGTTCATGCTTTGTTTTTATTGATTTTATTTTTTTTTTGCCCCCTCATGTCCCTGTTTTTTCCAGGCCTGCCCAAGCAAGACTCTGGTCACTGGTGGTCCAGCTTCTTCTTCGGGAAGCAGCCGGGTATGGGCTCCCTGGCTGAAGAGGCCCAGCAAACGTGAGTCGTAAGCTCCTGAGTTCATTTAAAATATATATGTTTTTTGTTTGTTTTTTTGTTTTTTAACTCTGTCTCAAATTTGACTGTGCAGATCAGGGCTGAGCGTGAACAACGGCCAGGTGATGTGTGTTGCTCGGGATCTGGTGAAGAGGCAGTTCAGCGAGAGTAGTGATGCTGGGAAGTCGGAGGCAGGGACCCCTCATTCCTAACCAACGCTAGGGGACGGGGAATTGCCCCTTTTTATTTTTTATTTAATATTATTTTACCCCTTTATGTGTAGAATAGTTTTTAAGGTTACTTCATAACCATTAGTTTGTGGAATGAAGTGTTTTTGTACGTTTTTACACATCTGTAACACTGTTTTTGTTACTACTTTTCACTGTCACTACGTTCACAAAAAAAATTAAATGTTAAACTACCCAAAACTTTGATTTTCTTGGTTATTATGAGTGGTGAATGTATGTCTGTTACATGTTTTGCAAATGTCAAATCCAAAGTGAACTCTTTTAATTGTTACTTACACCCAGATTAAGTGCTTATTAAACACACTTTTTTTTTCCATGGTAAATGTGTAATAATGCAGCAATACTTTAAACCATTTTCATAATTGGTTTATTCAGTCAGTGTAAGCTTATTTTTGTGCTTAACCCTGCGATTGTTTGTGAATGTGTTGACGCAGAGTTCCTAATGAAAAGCGATAAAGCTGTCCCTTTTTCTTGACGTGTTTAAAGAGCTAATCTCAAGCTGTTACGTAACTGGCATGTTCATTCAGCTCGTGTGAGTCATGTGTGTGTGTGCATTCTGTTTGGAAACTTCCTTTTGAGTCACATTGAACATTAGGACGAACAAGGCTGTGAAAAAGTGAACTAGTCAACAGGGAGATACATTTGAGTAAGGAGTTCAAATGCTGATTCAGGCTGTGATATAATGTAATAATGAGGAAATGGACTAAGGACTTTTTTTCCCACCAGATAATTTAAACAGATAAGTACAAAGATTCTCCTCATGGGTTTGCATATTTTTCGGGTCACTGAGCCCTAATGACCGTGGTAATGCAAAAGGTTTTTCTGTTGTACAGACTATCCTTTTTTCCAGTCTCTCTCTTCCCCTGTGCTTGGCAACAAGTTGGTGCAGGGGGGATCAAGTAAAGCTCTGATTGGATGCTGAGAAATGAGGCTGCACACATCCTTAACTAGGGGCCAGGAGGGTCAACACAAGAGAGTTGTTTTTGCCCTTTAGGGGAAAATAAGAAGAAATTACTAGGGGAACGCATGACTAGACAGAACATTACATGTCTTTTTTTCCACCCTCCTGGTTGAATGAAATGGCCTAATATGCACAGGTACAGCTGTTAGGAAACTATTCACAGCATGTAGACCAAGTCTTTAAACTCAATCTCTAATAGAGTTCAAAAGGAAAAGAATATTCTGTGGCTCAGGGAATGTCGGGTATAGTCTTTAGATAAAGTGTTGTTCAGATGTCTATTTGATCACACGGCCAGCAGGACCTAGCTGTTTGGTTGAGGCTGGCCTGGATGACGGACTTTTCCAAACAAAGCTTAAGACCCATCGTTTTGGCTCCTGTTCTGACAAACCTGCACAGAAAATCACAAAGATCAATCCAAAGTGTTAAGGACTCTTGCATATAGGTAAATTTATGAAAAATTTGTATTTTAAAATATCAGTATTTTGCTTTAACACAACTAAAACAGTCACTATTGCAAACATCTGTACCCCTGAACATGTGTGCAGTTATACTGTATAGTCATGTGGCAACAGTACAGTTAAAAAAATCGTGGAGATGGGGAAGGGGAGCAATCATCGTGCCCAGGTATGGTATAAAACAATCATGTCAAGTGTGAAAACAACCTTAGAGTTCTCAGTTCGTCTAGCGGATGTTTTTACTGGATGAAAATATGAGGACACTGAGAAAGCCACAGCAACAGCCACCCTGAGAAAGCTGTGCCATCATAAGGGTGTGTCACCATAGATATAGTGCTTCTATTTCTACAAAGCAGCTAAATTGTAAGACACCCAAAACAAGTATGCTTCAAAGTTGAAGTAAGAAAAAAAAAATCACAATGAGTAATCATTTGTACAGTGAACACAACATTTCTTCCCCCAGTAATGATAATCACTGCAAAGATGATGGAATCTGTTTATATCTACACTCTGAATTCCTGAAGTGTGTTTACTGTACCTTGGTGTGACGAGGCAGTTTTGAAGGTAGTGACCTGCCTTCGCCTTGCTTCTGACAAACTATAAGAGAAACTGTACACAGGCTGTATTGTGTTGGTTGGACTGGAATCTGTGGATAAATACATAAACATGAGTATACAGTATATAGTATATTCAGTATGCAATGTTAAGTTGATGCATTTATCATTTTGTTTATGTAGTTTTTACAAACTCAGAGATAGAGAACAAATATAATTTTTATTTATTTAATTATTATAATTTTTTTAACTAACACTAGCTGCAGTTGTTCACAAGAGAGGTGCCGTTGGTCTTGGGATAACAGCCAGGCCAAAGTGTAGGTTCAGCAAAATACTCGTTGTGTGCATAATGCATTCTGATTGGACTATGTTTATAGAATGGAACACATTTTTGAGCTTTGAGAGTGTTCATGTGGAAAAAGTTAAAGTTTGAGTTCACTTATCGAAAACTGGAAATCTTTTAAAACTTAGACAGGGTGGAATTAAAGTATCTGGCAACCACACCTCTAGCCAAACAGTTAAAAATAGCACTGTACTTACTCTGGTAAAAGTGATTCGTTGCCAGTAGACATGCAGCAGAGTTCACACTGCTCATGGTCTCAGGATTGCTGGACAATATTTGGAAACTCTAAAACGTCCTTTTGGAACCTAACAGAACAAATAGAAGTTTAAAGTGTGTGCTTTGTCACTGCAAATACAATAAAAATGTAAAAATGTCCATGTTTTCCCAGCAAACACTGTCTAGAAATGTTTTAAAGATATATATTTTTTCTGGCAATGACATTTCCATTTTACTTGCAATGACTGAAAACTATAGGAAAAGTAGGTTATTTTAAATCTTCCTTAAAAGTAAAATAGTTAAAAATATATATATAATAATAATAATAATATATATATATATATATATATATACCCGAGTGAAAAACATCCTCAGTTAAATTTACCTAAGCAAAACAATCAACTAAAAATATTTCAACAAACAATACATTTGTATGCACCCGGACTCAATTTTTTCTGTTAAGGCATCACAACATTGCATTAAAAAAGCATTACAAAAGACTTGCTTAACCATTATTCTCAAGAAAAGGGTTGCAATGGATTCCAGGCCATCCCATGCAAACCTGTAAACTGTGCATTACAACATCTAAGAGAAAGTCAGGATATGTTTGTCCCTGATCTATTGAAATTGCAAAGTGTACAGAGGACATCCTTCCCTACACAGAAACCCAAACCCACGCAATGCTAAAAACAGAAAGATTGTTGACATTAAATATAAACCTGTTGATTCTAGATACATGCACCTCTTCTTATCATAAGTGTGTCAAAGGGCAGATGAAGCTCTTTCCCCTCCCTCCAGGCGCAGCACAGTCAAGCTGTTAAAAATATGCAGTTCATCCAAAACAAACAAAGACTTTCTATAACAGTGTAGTGGAGTCCATGAACCATAACCAGAAGGTCTGTAATAAGTAACAACAACAAATATTTCATCTTCATCAAGGCTGTATAGTTATTAGTTTAGTCCAGGAGTGGGGGTTCGAATCTCTCCTTCAGTTTGTGTGTTCTCCCTGTGCTTGATGGTTTCCACAGTCTAAAGACATGCAGTGCAAACTGGCTGGCATTTCCAAATTGCCTGTAGTGTATGATAGTGTGTGTGTTTGCGCATTTCTTTGTGTGTGCTTGTGTGCACATGTGCCCATGGGTTGACACCACCCCATTGTACCCTCAGATCCCCTATACAGGTAAGCGGAAACTTAATCCATATCTTAATATTATAAATAAATAAATGTTAATAAAAAAATAAATAAACAAATGCACCTACAAGTAATATTTGAAAGTTTTTGTTCAAATTTCTGTAATATAAAATGTTTACAGAGCTCCAATACCCCTCATTCAGTGCTGAGCTCATGTTATTGTCTCATGTTCTTCAGGTGCCTATATGGGTTTCCTCCAGGTCTTCTGGTTTTCGTCATTTGCATCCCGCGTTCATGGGTAAGGTTTTAAATTCACCACAATACTAAACTGTTGGTAATTTTGTAAAGTAAATATAGCCAGATAAGTGCTATCAATATGAAATTACTCTAAAAGTAGCACTGTTGATCGCAGATTTCCTGTTATGTTGCACAACATGCCGAATGGGTGCTAAATGACCAAAAGCTTAGGGAGAATAGACTTTTGGTTAAACAGTACAGTAGTGAGGTATTCTTTTACACTAATTACATCTACAGTATAAAACGATGGCAACTGGCAGGTGAACTGAATCCATTGATCACCAACAATATACTGGTGGCAGGATCATGAGCACCCAAGGTATATTTAAGCCTGTGAGGACCAAAGGCCAGTCTGTCTGGTCCATTCCCTCAGAAAAACCAATGCAGCACAAATTGCAAAAAAAAAAAGTAAATGCTGGCCAACAGACTGAAACCAGAATAACCAGTGCACCTCAGCTTGCTCCACATGGGGCCCAGTAGGCAAAGCTCCCAAGGCCACCAATCTGGCTTCAAAATTTCCCAGATCCCCATCTGATTGAGCATCCATGGGATGCGCCAGACAAACAAGCCTGATCCACAGAGGCCCCACCCAACAACTCAGCACCCAAAGGATCCGCTGCCAAAGTCCTGGTGCCAGGCACAACAGCACAAGGCCAGAGATTCCCAGGCAGCACAAGGGGAACCCAAAACTTAGGTGGTTATAATGTTACTGTTTTTAATGTTATGACTGATCAGCATATTAAACTTCAAGTGCTTTAGTTGTTGATGCACTTACTGTTGTAACTCATTTCACATGTTTCTTAGACCAATCACCTTCTCTAGATATTCTGCACAAGTTTCTAGTGCAGGCTGTTCAATTATGCTCTTACTGCATTATTCTCTCAATGTAGCCATGCTTGCTTTTACTAAGTTGACTAAGATAACTGGTAACCTGCTTTAGCATTTAGCCCACTCACTATGTGAGCTACGTCTGCACGACGTGCTATTGAGCTCTTCTGGCAAAATTTCTAAATATAACTTAGAGAGATCATATAGTCCTACCTCAGGGGTGCATCTAGTATAATTTCTTTGAGTTAAATGATGGTGCTTAAAATATATTTAGTAAAAAAATTTAAAAGTTTGTGGATACATCATAGTTTTTTTGCACAGTTTGTGAGCCCTCCTCTAGCCTTTGGAATGGGTGGCACCATTCCTAGCTCATAACTGATACCAACCTGGTGGGGTGTGTTAGGCTGATAGGAGTATATCAGGTGCAGCGGTGGTGCTAGGATGTTTAATTTTATTTTCCCTTAATTGTTTTCGCTTCCTCTAACCCAATGGTTCTCAACCCTAGTTCCGGAGTAGCACTGCCCTGCACACTTTAGTGCTTTCTCAACTCCCAGAACACCAGATTTAACTAATCAATTAATTTACAGTCTTTCCTTAATTGAAGTGGGTATGGCAGAGCAAACAAAACACTACAATATGCTGGGCAGTGGTCCTTCACGACTAGGATTGAGAACCACTGCTCTAATCCTTTATCAGTGATAGTTTCTGACCACAGAATTCCTCTCGGATAGTTTTGCTCTGGACTTGATTTTTAACATATCAGTCACAGTGAGGTATTTAAATTTTCTAGTAGTGCTGCTGTGCCTATGGAATATGTCTACCTGTGGAATAATGTGACCTATGCAGCAGATGAATTCAATAACATCAAAAATGTTTGTATCTACTAAACAAAATCAAGATTGTTATCTTCAGCACAGGTCACATGATCTGTGCAATAAATATACTGGTGCTGTTGTATCAACCACTCAAGATGTGATACATTCATATTCATATGCACAATCACAAGATGAGTATTTTTGTCACAACATCGTTGCAAGTGTTGTAAACTGCATCTTCTACAAAAAAACCAATAATATATGCCTTGGCTCTTAGCATTGTTTTTTGAGCTATGTAGCAGTGAAGTGTGGATGGGTTAAAAGAACCATGCCATGTGCATGGAAAAACAATTTATCATGGGTTATGGCAATAATGCATATGGCAATAATTTATCATTAAAATTTTGGATGATTAAGAAATATGCTATCTGTTGACTGTTGGTGCACTACAACACTGGGGTCTAAAACAAATGAAAGACACAGTATTGTATAAAATTGTAAACATTTGCTGTACACTGAGAAGGTTGCTTTTGGTTTTGGACTTTGTTTCATTACAGTTATCAATAAGATGATGTTTGTTACAAATGGAAGTAAAAGGGTCTTTGGGACATACATTAAAATATATCATGTTTTTTCTTTATTTGTTATTTGTACTATTTATGAGCAGATCCTGACTTATGGTCTTAAAAAAAAAACTTCAACAGATTTTTGAAATCCTTCACAATATAATTTATTTTCATTCCTTGTTATCTACCCTTATACATAGGTAGCATAAGTGGAATTGAACAATTGTTGACAAACTATTAGCTTATTAGATAGATAGATAAAAAAATAGTCATACCTTTATTGCATGTAGACTTTTCAAATCCTTGTTGAGTAATGCTGACTGCTTCTTGCATGTTATAAAGTATAGATGCTTTGGCAGGGAACTGTACGAACATAACAAGCCACCAGGGTCTTTATATAGACTCCTTCCACTCAGGAATCCTCCAGATGCCAGACACCCCAGCACTGCTACGCGATTGGTTAAGGAACAGAGGCCGCCCTCCATTGGCTTTCCTGACATTTTCTCAAACTTAGAGGTGGTGTGATTAAGAGCAAAGCTCTCATATTTCCTTATAAAGTTAACTTTGAAAACTAAAAGAACATGCTTGTCATATTTTGCACCCCTCCCGTCCAACCATTTGAAGTGTGTGCCTTAAGCGGTGCTTCTTTCTAGAAAATAAAGTGTGCATCACAATCAAATAGTATTTATGTAAAGTCATATAATGTAGGACTCGCTACTTCTCCATTATAGTATCATATTAAGGAACTAAAAGCAGAAAGGCCATGTCCTTTTGGATGGATGGCATCCAAATGGATAGCGATCAGCCACTTAATCAGCATGTCTCTCTGGTGACTAGTTATCAGATGGGAACAGACAAATTCTCTTGTGGACTTTGATCCAGTAAAACTCATTTACAACTACTCGGAAAAGGATTAATTTGCAAAGTTGGTAATATCCCTGGCTGAAGGTACCGAACTTAAAAAGGACACAGAGGCATACTGAGACTGAATGTACTGGCAAAGCCTCAGCCTGCTGTAATGTTAATCTGCTACATAATGAAAACTGACATTCAATCATGCCAGGGAAAAAAAAATTAAAAGTTCAAAGAGAACAGAGTCATATCAAATAATCTGCTTGAATTATAGCTCTGAATATCAGAAATGAATATAAAGTGCAGCAGGTAGAGTTGCTGCCTCCGATCTTAAGAATCCTATAGGCTCGTTCTTGAGTGGCTTTTCTCATTTTCTGTGTGTTTTCACTGGATTGCCTAAGAAACTCTATTGCAGGATGTCTGATTCTTTATAGCTGAAATCCAGCACAGTGTAGTAACTTGCCTACTGTATCACAAACTAAATCTGGAACTGAACTCATAAGTCAGATCAGGTGACTACAGTTGTTCACCTTTGTACACTTTTCATATCACTGAAGGAAATGTCTGTTATGTTGCCTCGTGGCTTAATTAAATACATTATGCAGAGCATTAGCAACACTGCACAGGCTGCTACATGTGTAGTAACAATCAGTTCTATATGTACAGTGCTGTAAAAAAGATATTTGCCCCCTTCCTGTTTTTTTTTGTTTTGTTTTTTTGCATATTTGTTACGCTGTTACAAATGATTCAGATCATCTAACACATTTTAATACAATGGTAACCCAAGCAAATGCAAAACACAGTGTGTAAAATATTGTCCAAACCAGCTATCAAGTTTTTGTGATAACAGGCAATAGATCTTTCACATCACTGTGGATGTGTGTATTTTTAATTTATTTTAATTTATTGTTTTTTTTTTACATAGGGTCAGATCATTATCTAACTGGCAAAGGAGGAGGCATTGCAATTATTTTTTAATGATAATGTACGAGTCAAACAAAAGCCTGGAGACAAATTTAACATGTTTAAAGTTTTCTTTACTTACATGGCATAAATAGACAGATAAATACGTCTCCCCATTCGATTTTGCTAATTATTATTTACAGACCCCACAGAGCCATATCTTGAAACTAATTCTCATAAACTTTCACCTCGTAATTTCTTTAGACAAAGCATTAATCATTGGAGACTTTTTTTCTTAGTAATAATATATCCTTATAATCCTTGCCATTCTACCTTAATAAAACAGACCTGTACATCAGCTACTACACACATCAGCTTTATCTTCCAGCTATGACTGGGCCACTGTCTGACCCCACAGAACCTATTCAGGCAAATGAATGCTTAAAAAACAACATTCTTCTACTATCTATATCAGTCGTTCCAAACCTTAAAAACCTGTTCCTGGAGAACCCGTGGCATGCATTTTAGTGTTTTCTTATCTCCCAAACACCCGATTTAACCACTCAGCCTAATTAATAGTCTTTTCTGAGTAGACATGGGTGTGGTACAGCCGGGTAAATGCTAAAATGTACAGAACAAGTTTAGACTTTTTAAACCAATACATTTAAAGTCAGACAATTTGATTAAAAAAAATCATTCAGAGGATAATATAACTATAACAGATCACTGATTAGAATGTTTCACTTCCCATTATCAATTATTTTACCAATGACTAATAATGAATGACTCATGAACTACTGTACCCTGAAAGTAAACATACTCCATTTTTTCATTAGCACTGTCTATGTACCTAATTCTTTTAAATTTACGATTATCAAAGACAAATAATAAAAAAAACTCAGCCCCTTGTCAGCTATCCAACTACAGGCCAATATTAAATCTCCTCTTTATCTCCACTAACATGAAAACAGACATGCTGCATAGGAATAACATTTATAGAATATATCAGTCAGAATTAAGGCTTAATCAAAGCCCAGCACTGGGTAAGGTAGTAAATGACCTACTACTAGCCTTAGTGCAACTTTTGACAACATTTACTGTACTGTTGCTCTTCACAGATTAGAAAATGTTCTAGGAGTTAAGGCAACAGCCCTCTCCTGGCTCAGGTGTTATTTGACTGACTGGCTGATCAGTTTGTAGATGTACACAGTGACGTATCTACACATATTACAGTTTTTTTAATTTTAACATTAAGACCAACTTTGGCAGATTCTAGCGCTAAGCAAGACTTTTGTAGAAGTATACAATTTACCACATTTGATGAGGCTTGCAAGCTGTGTCAGAACATAGCACGCAAGAGGGTATAAGTTGTACCCCTGGGGTGCAAGAGGTTTTCAAATTTGCCCAATTGACAGATAATGACAAAGGTACTCCCCATTGAAATAAGTGCTTACAATTGCATTCCCTGCTATAGTAACTTTCAACTTTGAAACTAAACCTAACTGTTGAGACCATTGTCATAGAGATATGGGGTGAGCTCATTTTACTCAGGCAACCAGTCTCAGGATCTCTGGGAAGCTGTCAAGCCATGCCTTAGCAACCACTTTAGAGTACCTTAGGAACTGATCCCTTAGACTCTCATTATAAAAGACCCTGAGGCACTTTTTGCCATGGCAAGCACCTCTAACATTTTTTTTCCAGAAACTTTACCTGTCTGAAACCTAACAGTTTCTAGATGGAATTTGTCTTAGTACAAGTAATAATGTATAGCCTACTTTTACTAAGACAAAAGGTAGATAGAAATAGGTTTTCTGAGTACATATTACCTCAAGATGGTCTTTTTGTTTCATTATGTGCAGCAGTAAAGAACCGTAGTTTATAATTTTATGCAAAGAAATTATGTCATGCTTCTCTTACCCTTAGGCTTGATTATTTATAGGCTTGATATTTTTTGCCTTATTGTTCCGCTAGGTGCATAAACAAACTTAAGTCAGTCCTTACTAGAACCAGAAGATATGGCCAAATAACCCCTCATTCACATCACACCTTATTAACACTGCACTTTCTGCCAGTTCTACACTTTCTACATTTCTTTCATTTGTATCTGGATTTTTTTTCCCCAGTAAAGCTGGTTTGTGAAAATCTTGAGCCACATTACCTGCTGATTGAACTGTTGGTAACTTACGATATGCCACTTCACAAAGTGCTCGTTATTTATTTATAACTCATATAATGAAGACAACAGGAGTGGGCCGATATTTTTCTTACAAGTCCCACAGTTATGGAATATGGATGTAAATGTGTATTATAACAAGGCTATACCCAATTTTAGAAACTTTCTCAGTGCTGCCAGAATAAAGACATCTATCCATTCTTTTAGAAGACAACAAAATTATCCAATGGATTATTGAGTGCTATCTTCCACTCTTATGAGCTCAGGTTAGTTGACAGTGAAGTGGCTGGTTGCTGCTCATGGCACCCTACTGTCTGTGTTTCCTTCTCCTTCTCCCTTTTAGTTACATTGCCATACCTAGCCATCCTGCCAGCGTATACCTACTTGCATATCCTGCACAAAATATATATTAATCATTTTCATTACATGACACATTTCCTGTTAAACAACTGACTGCACATTTGACCATATAGGACACAGTTACAGTGTTGGTTTATTTATGCCACACTATCTGGTATCACCTAAATAAGGATCGAGTCTGGTTCTTTTCAAGGTTTCTTCCTAATGGTGTCTAAAGGAGTTTTTTCTTGCCTTTATCACCTCCGGTTTACTTTTTAGGGACAAATTGTTAATGCTATAAATTTTTAAATCAATACATTTCTTATTTTCTTTTTCATTTATATAATTTTATTCCAGAAAAACTGTTTTATTTTATGAATTCAAATATTAATTGAATTAAACAAAATAATATTTTATTTCATGAAGCAGCTTTACAGAATACCAGAAATAAAATTTAAACTTGCCTAAATCCATTTGTGTGTTGTGTGTGCGTGTGTGTGTGTGTGTGTGTGTGTGTGTTTATTAAATTGTGCTTAACCATTAACTTGGGAAAGGACCACATTTGATAACTGCGTACACAGTTCCAAATGGTACCTCATGAAAAAAACCCACATTTTGTTATTTGTACTATCATGTGTTAAAACCAAAACACATGATAATACACAAACAACTCATTATTCCAAAGCGTACCATCATGGCATAAAAGAACTTACCTAAATTGATGTTACACAACATGCAGAAATTTGGACAAAGAATGTTGATGTGTTTTTCAGTATCAATGTTCACATGCTGTCAGAAGACCTGAATCAGCCATTGGCACAGAACACCTTGCCCTTGGCTCAGTCTGAGCCTGATTTGCTCAATTTAAGCATGTCTCAGCTTTTTTTTTTTTTTTTTTAACTTGCTGCATGAACACATTTCTGACCCACAAGTCGTGATAGTGAGCACAAGCGACAACAGGAAAACATTCCCATACATTCTCAACTTCATGATTTCATGATTTCACAGTTCTATCAGCAATCTTATGGTAACCATAAAAACCTTGTTAATTTTTTTGTGGTGAATAGATTCTGTCTCAATCAAGCACCTTTATCATATGAGGGACAAATTAAATGCAAAGCTCGTGACTATGTGTGATGTAGGGAGCATTTTGTTTAGTTTGGATTCATACAATAGTCTCTTAATGAATAAAAAGTTCTGATTGATCGCAATAATCCTGTGATTAAACATTGGGAGTGGTCTCATTGCTTTCATCCACAGATCATAAAGGATCACTGAACAGTTTAATGCAAAAAAATACAGATCTCTAACGAAACGTTAGAACAGTAAGGCCAATTCTGCTAGTTTAAGACATTTCAGTTTTGAGTTCAAAAGTAGATATAAGATGATATGTCGGTATTTAAGTTTCATTTCCTTATATTTATATAACATGGTGATAGACCACCTAATTTCTACTGTTGGTAAACAGTCGTAAGTAAATAATAAGACTTTTGTTGACATAGCACTTGCATTTGATAAGGGCATAAAACCAGCAAGGGCGCTGACATCATCATTTAATTGTTTTTGTGCTTCTTGAAGCTACCTTTAGGGTTTAATTTTTTTACGTCAGGTTTACGATTTTTCTTCAGTCTACTTATTGTCACGTAGTACGGTATGGAGAGCGACACAACGAGATGTTATAATATTATAAGAGCCATTTTTAGAGGGAGTGAATGATACAGGAGTTTGTGAGAGTGCTAATGATACGCACAGGTAGACCTTTCCGTTTGGAGATATTGTGGGGAAACAAAAGAAAACTGAAAACACAAAATAAACAGAGCACCACCATCTACGCGAGAATGGACAGGGCTCTGGAAACTATATCCTCTCGGAGCCTACACCCTTACCGAGGATATGAGAGGGCTGGTGTGATTTTTGTGCACACTTTAAACTTAACATGGGAGCGCACCCCAAACCGGTGTGTGTGTGTGTGTGTGTGTGTCTGTCTGTCTCTCTCTCTCTCTCTCTCTCTCGCCGGCGTCCTTTTGTCCTGTCTTGTCTTTGACCCTGATACCTTACTGGACCTAAATATCAGGACCCTTAAATAAACACGCTGGCAGGTGAGGCGCGTGCACGCTGATTGAGGCGTTGCCTGTCAGTGTCTGGCATTTGTTTTCCTCAAATAAAGTATTTTCTTGTGTTTCAAGTGTGTTTTAAGTCATTGTTTTGCTGCATAATGAAGATCCTCCCAATAATTATAACTGAATGCTGTCTCTGTAAATTACTATGCCAAATTATTTGTACTTCCCCCAAAAGGCTCAGCCTTTGCCAGGCCACAGTTGTAAATAAGAAACCTGTTCTTAATCTGTCTTGCCTGGTTAAATAAAGGTAAAAAAAATAATAATAATTTGTACAATTCATTCTGTTTCTACTAACTAATTAACTAATTAGTTAAGCTAAATCATCAATAAAGATTAGTAAGCCTATTCCAATTGAATGATGAGTCTTATGTTTTTAATTACACATCATCGTAGATTTTGGTTGCAGAATTTTTATGTCTCATCTTTATATTGGCCATTTTCTCCATAATGCTAATCATTGAATGGCGTGTTGCAGTTGGCTTTTATACTTATGCTCTCTGAGAGCAGTTTTTCAAACAGTGGATTGTGATAGTGCTGCCCCTGGAAAAACCTTAGGGAAAAAAAACTAAAATAATTACAATAGTATACTGTAGTTTGCTATATTATACAAATATAGCAACTGCTGAATCCCTATGCTGAACTGGACTTCATGATCATTTAAGGAATTTCTGTTATATTGTACTTTCAGCTGCATAACACACATAATGTTATATCATCTCTATCCGTAATCACCGAATAGAGCCCATGAGGATGGGTTCCCTGTTGAGTCTGGTTCCTCTCAAGGTTTCTTCCTAACGCCATCTCAGGGAGTTTTTTTTCATGCCACTGTCGCCGTCACCCTTGGCTTGATTATCAGAGACATTTCATTCATCATTCATTCATTCATTCATTCATCTAATTATTATCTAGACACATTTTTCTCACACATACACACTTCCATAAAATTTCTTTTTTAAGTGTTCTTTTCAGTTTTGTGAAGCTGCTTTGAGACAATGACCATTGTTAAAAGCGCTACATATACTGAACAAAAATATAAACGCAACACTTTTGTTTTTGCTCCCATTTTTAATGAGAGGAACTCAAAGATCTGAAACATTTTCTACATAAACAAAATAACCATATCTCTCAAATATTGTTCACAAATCTGTCAAAATCCGTTATGATGAAGAACTGGAGTCAAGTCGAGACCCCAATGAGGACGACGAGCATGCAGATAAGCTTCCCTGAGACTGTTTCTGACAGTTTATGCAGAAATTCTTTGGTTATGCAATCTGATTGTTTCAGCAGCAGTCTGAGTGGCTGGTCTCAGACGATCATGGAGGTGAACATGCTGAATGTGGAGGTCCTAGGCTGGTGTAGTTACACGTGGTCTGCGGTTGTGAGGCCGGTTGGATGTACTGCCAAATTCTCTGAAACGCCTTTGGAGACGGCTTATGGTAGAGAAATGAACATTCAAATCACGAGCAACAGCTCTGGTGGACATTCCTGCTGTCAGCATGCCGACTGCACGCTCCCTCAAAACTTGCGACATCTGTGGCATTGTGCTGTGAGATTCAACTGAACATTTTAAAGTGGCCTTTTACAGGTGGCCAGTCTAAGGCACACCTGTGCAATAATCATGCTGTCTAATCAGCGTCTTGATATGGCACACCTGTGAGGTGGGATGGATTATCTCAGCAAAGGAGAAGTGCTCACTATCACAGATTTTGACAGATTCGTGAACAATATTTGAAAGATATGGTTATTTTGTGTATGTAGAAAATGTTTCAGATCTTTGAGTTCATCTCATAAAAAAAGAGAGCAAAAACAAAAGTGTTGCGTTTATATTTTTGTTCAGTATAAATAAAATTGAATTGAATATTTACTATAGACATTTAGTTCATGCTGTAGTCACTTGCAGTATTTACTATACTACAGTAATTATAACATACTTACATGTTCAACATATATCAAAAACACTGTAGTATTTACTGTAGTATTTGTTTTTAATGGGGATGTTGTCAGTAATGTTGGATGGGTTTTAAGGTTCCTCTGCACAGCTCTCACTAACTGTGCTGCAGCTGTTGATTCCCTTAAATAACCTGATGATATTTGGTTGTTAAAAAAAAGTTTCAAAATGTTGTACTGACTAGGCCCAATATTTATACAGTAGCTACTGAGCCTCCCTCAGCTTCCATTAAGAGCTCTCTGGACTTTATACTAACACACACAAACAAGACATTCATCACTCAGATGAACACAAAATTATCTCAATAAAATGGCACTGGACTTACAAACACACATTAACAACTTTAATTTATAGAGATTAATTTGTTTTGTCTTAGCTAGTCAGCTAGTTAGTTTTGTTAATTAATGTTGTTAAATCTATATTGTACATATGTTTCAGGAACGTTGTTTCGTTTCACTGTGTACTTAACTGTACTGTACAGGTTTGAAATGACAATAAAAGCCTACTTGTACTTGAACTTGGCGTATCCCTTTCACCAACCAATGCAGTATTTTCAAGTAAAACTCAGGGATTAAACCAAAAGAAAACATTCAGTATTTCAAAAGTAAAGCAAGAGAACCCAAAACTCTTCAAATAATCAATCAAACAGGGCGAGCTAGGGCATCATACAACACGCGTCAATCGTGTGTTCCAATATTTTTGATAACCCAAACATGGGTGGGTTCAAACAAAAGTTAAGATTTTCTATGTTGCTATGCAAAGATCAGGAAATAAATGATAAAAATTCTGTTCTATGTGTATCTTTTGAACTCAAACACATAGTCTTTAGAGTAGGACAAATTGGCTTTGCTATTCCAATACTTTCAATTGAGACTGGATGCTTCTGTTTTCACAGGAGCTTAAACATCCAAATCATTTTAGTCTAAAGTGACGTGCATTTGCAATTTTAGAACACACTTTTTGTATTGAAACAGTGGCTTTAAACCAACACCTTCATGATTTTCTGCATTTGCCAAAAAAAAAAAAAAAAGTATATTTTTATACAAGTTGAAATGTCAAGTGCAGTGAAGTAAATCATGCATGCAGTAAAAGTGCCACCTTGTGGTAAAACCTTCATTTCTGTTAACTAACTTATGAACTGACTGGCTGACTTCCTTGCACTTGTTTTCACTGTTCCTGAATGTTTTTAGGAAATCAGAAGTACTAGATTGTCCTGGTCGAAAACTAACTATCTATTTCCTGAACACATTACTGATGCTCTGTACTACAGGCACTCTTATGGAGAAGTGATTCAGACTGCAGCCCACATTATTTCACTACAACGCTCATTTCAACAGTAGAATTTCAGAACTTCAGAGGAAGTTGAAATGGAAGTTATACAAGTACTATATACTTCCTCTATATTTGTTGTATTGTTTCCGAAATGAGCATATGTGTGTGAGATGGTTCCTAGTCTGTTAATAAAAATAAACTACAGCCCAAGAACTTCAATTAGCAATGGTTCCTCAAATTCTTAGTGAGTATAACAAAAACATGGTTTTGTTTGTTTGACTGTCCGTCTGTTTTCTGGGTCAACAATTAATTTTTTACTATCACACTTCCAATAAAGCACAAAATAGTACTGGAACCTTAAAAACCTTAAAAATACAGAATACAGACAGTAAAACATGGCCCAGGCATTCAGACCTGCATGGAGCACCAATATGCTCGACTTTTTGTATGAAGTTTTATACGAAACAAACTAATTAATCTGCATGAGCAGCAATTGGTTGGAATGTAAATCTCATGTTCCCAACCTTGCTCAAACAGAACCCGTCCTCTAGTGTTTCCCTACTCTAAACAGAATTGATGATTTATTAGATTAAGCAATGAATCATCAATTCTGGAGCAATGTAAAACTTGCATGGTCCAATCCTGTAAATACATAAAGACTAAGCTGCAAGGACGTACTATTAAAAAACACTTACGTTAATGTCACCAACTATGGTGTCACCGCTAACTGATTAGCCATAACATTAAAACCACCAAGTGATGTAAATAACATGGTCCAAAACTACAGAAGAGCTACTGTAGCAAATTTGCTGAAAAAAAAAATATGGTGCTTGAATAGAAAAGTGTCAGAACACTTTGAGATTGAGTGAGAGTGCCCATGCTGTCCTCTGCCAAAAGTGCCCACCACAGGCAGGTGCTCATCAGAGCTAGCCCATACAGCAATGGAAGAAAGTGTTCTGATCTAATAATTCATGTTTTTGTTTACATCATGGCAAATGGCCAGATGTGTGCAGGGAAGAAATGGCATCAGGATGCACTATGGGTTGGTAATGTATGTTATACGGTATGCAATATGACAAGCCAGTGCAGACAGTTTTGCTCTAAGCAGTGTCTGCTGGAAACCCAGTGTCCTTGCAGTGATGTGCCAGATACCACAGCACCCCTTCAGAGGTGTTGTAAAATGTGTGCCTCATGGGGTCAAAGTTAGTTTGTTGTCACAAGGGGGAGCTACACAATATTTAATGGGGATTTTAATGTGTGATCGAGTGCTGGTTTGGTATCAAAGGTCTACTGTCAGACATCAAGTGTAAATAAAATAACTGAATTTAGGAAAATATTTCAACATTTAACAACATTGTTCACATGAATTTATGAAATTAATAATAATGCAATTATACTGAAATATGCTTTCATTTAAAACTGTTCTGTACAGTGTCAGAGCATAATAATGAGAATATATCTTACAGATAAATCACACGTTAAGGATGCTAGTGATGATAGTCCATAGTGCTTGGTATATTAAACTGGAACAGTACCTGATTTTTGCTGCCATAATATCATTATAGCAGCTCCTCATGCACTTTTCACCATCACATAAAATCAGTATACAATTAATACACTTAAAAATAATTACAGTTGTGTACTATTAACATATAAAGAGATTTAAAGTTTGCTCCTGTTTTAAATCAATAAATTAAACAAACTTTACACAGAAACTTTACAAAGTCAAAAGCCATTTCACATGCTGTACATTTATCTGAAAAAAAGCTGTATGTACACACTATACACAGGATGTATGGAGCTGATGTGGGTAAGTGATGCGGTTAAGCGATGCACTCCTGAAGCTGAGCTTTCAAAGACTTAAAACTTGGCCGATCCTCTGGCTCCTCTCTCCAACAGGACTGCATAATTTTGTAGATAGAAGGAGGACATTTGGATGGTGCAGGCATCCTGTAGCCACGCTTGGTCTCCTCAAGTGCCTCTTTTTTATTCATACCTACAGAATGCAAGAACAACAAAATATATTATTTTTGATTGTAATAACAGTGGCTTAGCGGTTATTACTGTCGCCGTGCACCTCCAGGGTCCGGGTTCGATTTCTGGCCAGGATTGATTCCTGCCTCTGTGTGCATGGAGTACTTGGGTTTCAGTCCAAAGACATGCAGATTAGTCTAACTGGGGTTCCCAAATTGCCCGTAGTGTGTGAATGAAAGCGTATGTGTGTGTGCGCTGTGACAGATTGGCACCCTGTGCAGGGTGTACCCTTCCTCATTCCCTAAGTCTCCTGAGATAGACAATGAGTGAGTGAGTGTAATAACTTTGTTTATTTATGTCAGAAGATTGTTAGCAAAAAAGCTGGATATGGTTTACCTGGATATGGAGTTGCACCATAAGAATAAATCTCATACAAGAGAATGCCAAAAGACCAGACATCAGATTTGTTGGAAAAACGGCCGTGTTGGATGGCTTCAGGGGCCGTCCACTTATACGGGATCTTTTTGTCATTAGACACATAGATTGGCTCCTACAAGAGAATTGAAACACATACCATGAAAAAATATAAAAAATATACAGGGAAATGTTGTTTATGATTTATAACAATAGCCATATAACACTAGTTAAACATCACCTTGATAAATCGTGCTAACCCAAAGTCAGCCACCTTGCACAGGTATCCTTCACTAACTAGAACATTACGAGCTGCCAGGTCTCTATGAATACTATTGTTTTGCTCCAGGAAAGTCATTCCATCAGCCACCTGGAATGCCATGTCAGTCAAGAGTTCTGTGTCCAATGCACTGCCCTCTTGACCTTAGGAAAGAAAGAGAGCAAAGAAACATCTCTGTAAAAGTAATTTACTGCTTTAGCTATTAAACTTTATAGCTGGGTTGACAGTAAAACACTGTTTCACAATAGACTGCACACTAAAAAAAAGTTAAGTTGAACAATAAAGTTTTCAAATAAAGGCCTAAGCAGTCTTTATGAGCCTTGCATGCTCGCTTTTGTAATTTTTTTTAAATATAGTTCTGAAGACTAAGAATAAAGACTTACTGCGGAGGAAATCCAGTAGGTTTCCTTTTTCCATGTACTCAGTGATGATGTAATAGGGGGTGGAGGAAGTGCATATTGCGAAGAGTGAGATAAGTTGGTGGTGACGCAATTTTTTTAAGGCCTCAACCTCCAACTGAAAATTTTTCTGGTTTAGAGAATCTGAGATGAAGACATAAAATGCAGTATTAAGCATACAGCTGAGGGACAAATAAGGGAGAAAATGTAGACTGGTGCTATAATGAGCAAATTGCATAATTTAAGTTGATTTTCTGACTAATAAACACTATCCTACTACTGAGGGAGGTAGTCTCTTCTAGCATGACAATCCTCGCAAGCACAGGGTGAGGGTGTCAAGGATCACTAAATGAATATGAAAACTATGCATAAATCAAATAAAAGGAACAACACAAAACAAGACAATTTAATTCCTATTTTGAGAAAAAAATAATTTTTGCAAAAAAAAAAAAGTTGTGTCCAATAATTTGCCAGATTGGTTGAATGTCTGCAAAACCTATTTAATTTCATTTGCGGTAAAATCCATAAAATATTCTAACTTTCGTAGTCATCACTAAACACAGAAGGAAAATTTTTAGTTGCCATTTTTTGACAGCACTTTCTGTCAACATCATCACTGAAACACCAGACAAGGAAATAGGACAGGAACAGGAGACTGTTATAATGGTGTTCATCCCACAGTACAGTTGCAAAAACTCAGGTGTGGTTTTTAGGAATTCCACATGCTGACTAGCACTGACAATATCAGTTCACATCAAACTTCAGTATTAAAAAAAAAAATTGATCTCTGTGACTCTTTAAACTGTGGGATGGTTGTTGGTGTATATCAATTAGGTCATACCATTTTGCATTTCTTTGTCTAATTAGAACGTATTACATACCAGATGGCATCATTAAAAAAAGGATTAGTCCATGTAGTCTGATGAGTCCAAGTGTACTCTAGTTAAAAGTGATGGGCTAAAAACTGAAGTGCGCTGAAGGCAGTGTGGGGTTTAGCTTCAGTTGATCAGGTCACATAGAGGCTTACCATGGTTCTTGAGAATTTTGATAGCCACATTAGTTTGGTTCCTCCACAAGCCTCGATAAACATCAGCAAAGAAACCACTGCCGAGCTTTTCCTCCAAAGTGAAGTCCTCTTTGGGAAGTTCCCACTTGTCCACTGTAGTGTGAGACAGATCCTGTTGCTTGGGCTTTCTCTAACAACAGGAGAGTTACCACAAATTTATTAATGCATAGTAATTTGCATACACACGCGCACACACGCACTATATATATAGATAGATAGATAGATAGATAGATAGATAGATAGATATAGATATTTATAGATAGATAAATATAAATATATCCTATATATTATGAATGACGAAAAAAAAAATGGTAAAACAAAAACCTCACCTTGACGCAGGGTTTGCCCAGGGTTCCGAATGAGGACAGAGGATGAGTCTGATAGTGTTGCACAAGCTCTGGCAAACTGTTGAACTGACAGGACTTTCTCAGGTAGAATTCATTGTTTGAGCGATAGATCTTAAAGTGCTTTGCTTTGTTTTTTTCCTTAACTGGTTTAAAAGAAATGTCATTAGAAAACAGAAACAGAAAAAAACAAGGATGTCTAAAAAGAAATGCTTGCTCATATTTCGAAAGGCTTGTGCATCAAACAAGCTGAAATGGGAAATGCTCATAACAAAGAAATAAAACTAAAAGCCTCATAATTATTTGAAGCATGTCTTTAAATACACACCTGAGAGGACCTGACCCACATTGTCAGTCTCACTGAATCGCACCAGAAAAGCTCCATCTCTGTTCTGACTTGTCAGAAGGTGACTGTGACACTCAATCCGATTCATTTTGCCAAAAAACCACCTGATGAGCATAATATGACAGTAAAGATAGTAAATCAGCGAGCATGTTGGACAGTTCACACAGAGTTAAGTGACCTGCAGACTATTCATACAATTTGACCTCCCAGAACTGATATAAACCATATAAAAAGAGGTTCTTCCTCACCTTTGTCAGTATTTCTATTAAAATGGTAGAATAACTTTGATAATGGTAGGATGTGGTCACAATACTGTTACAAAATTAGAAAATCACAAATCCTCTGCTTATGAGTGACAGTTTCCTTGCAGTTCAACAAACAGTACACTGAGAACTATGGCTTGGAGCGATATCCCGGACAATATTCAAAGGAATTGCAAATTATATTTGCAATTGCGTTTCCCACATGTGGACGCACAAAGTGTAATTAATTACATAATTTAAATGTAATTGCAAACTTTGCATTAACGTTTGCTTTTTCGCCTTCGTGAACGCACACTGACTGCCAAATTTTAAATAAAAAAGAAAAGTCCATTTGCATTTGTATTTGTATTTCCCATGTCTTACAAGTCATGAACCTGCCATATTTAAATAGCAAAATCAATGACCACGTTTTCTTTTTCACTTTCTCTGCGTCGCGCGTCAAGCCGGCCAAAATTCTAACACAATCGCTAATCCATTTGCAATTGCATTTCCAACACGTTACACAGAAACCTGTCAATCAGCACCAGGGGCGGGTCTATACTGTGGGGAGGGATTGTGTGGGGAGTGACGTCACTCGCAGTCGCCGACCAAGAGGGGGGAATTTGAGCAATGGAGGTGAACCGAGATTATCTCGTTTGTTTATCAAGAAATAAACACACAAAAACGACAAATCGCATATTTTCTGACTCTGAAGTGGACAGAGAAGCTATTACAAATAAAAATATTTTTTAAAGATCTTCTCATGTTACAGCCTGCTGTAAATAAATCTGTCAGAAACGCTGCTTACCGGAGCTTTATAGCGATGGAGTCAATAAGGGACCGTATAAAAAGTGCATAACCAAGACCCAACCGTTTATTTACAGAAGAATACACAGGATTACAGAGAAATACCTCACAGGACATTAAACATATTACACTCTTAGGCTAAAGTATGGATTATTTGTTTATTAATTTGTTTGTTTAATTGATTATTAATTATTTCAATGTACATCTTAAAATAATTGATTACACAGACAATTCCTGTGGCAATAAAACATTATTTGTTAAATGAGAGTTAGGGTGTTTTTTAATTATTATTAAAATAATAATAATTGTAAAGATATGTATGAAAATGAATGCACAGTCTATTATGAGTTGCAAAAATGACAATTAAATCAACAAAATTTAATAACTTTTTTGCTATAGAAATTAGCATTTAGAAAACGTAAAACCAACTGTACAAAAAAGCAATCTATCCTTGCAAATAACTCCAACCCTTCCCTTTGCAATGGAATATTAATTCCCTTTGTTTGATATTAATTGATTAATTGATATATATTAATTGATATTAATTCAGTTAATTTTTTTATTCATTAATAAATTCAAAATGAAATCAAACTGAAACTGATAGAGTGGATTATAGTACAACTGGTTTTACATGTGTAATCCACATAACGAAAAAGCTATTTAACTTTATTTTTGTAATGTTATGCGCTAAAATGCCTCCACGGATTGCCCCTCCCCCTACATAACCTCTATCAAATATTCATATTAGAACATAAATTAATAGGTTTCTGACTTACAAATTGCACCAAACGAATTTGATTATAAAATAAGCAATATAAAAAAAACACATGTTGTATTGGGAAAAAATATATAAATCATTTTTTTTTCATATATATGTATATTTTTATATTGCTTATTTATAATAAAAATCGCGTCGTGTAATTTTTCATCATAAACAATATTTATTTAGTGTAAACATTTTTGTATTACATGACAAAAAAATTATATGAGAATTTGTATTACGTGTCTTAATTTTCGTGTATTAATTTGTCACGTGCCTAGGGTTAATTATAATAGTAATAATAGATTTGATGATAATAATAATAATATGAACTTTTTGATTATGATGTCCTAATATATTTGATAGAGATTTTGTGGGGGTGCAATCCGTGACAGGGGGCATTTTAGCGCACAACACAGCATTTACTGCTGTTCACCTCCATTGCTCAAATTCCCCCCTCTTGGTCGGCGACTGCGAGTGACGTCACTCCCCACACAATCCCGCCCCACAGTATAGACTGACGCTGATTGACAGGTTTCTGTGTAACGCGTTGGAAATGCAATTGCAAATGGATTAGCGATTGCATTTGAATTTTGGCCGGCTTGACGCGCGACGCAGAGAAAGTGAAAAAGCAAACGTGGTCATTGATTTTGCTATTTAAATATGGCAGGCTCATGACTTGTAAGACATGGGAAATACAAATGCAAATGGACTTTTCTTTTTTATTTGAAATTTGGCAGTCAGTGTGCGTTCACGAAGGCGAAACAGGAATCGGTAATGCAAAGTTTGCAATTGCATTTGAATTATGGCACACTTTGTGCGTCCACATATGGGAAACGCAATTGTTGCAATTCCTTTTGAATATTGTCCAGGATATCGCTCCATAGAAGGTCCTGTGTCATCTGCCAAAAGAACCTACATTGGGCACATGAGCAGCAGGACTAGACCACATAGCAATATAAAAAAGTGGCCAAGTTTTTGCTGACTAAGTACACCCCTTTATGTAAATTGTCAGTGGCCTCTTTACACAGGATAACATATCCTGGCCCATTGCAAAAGTGGTTCAAGAATTGTTTAAAGAACACAACAAGTGTTTGAGGTGTTGACCACCAAATTCTCTAGGTCTCAATCTAATTGAACATCTGTGGAATATTCTCCAGTCCTTGGTGGTCTCATCTTGCAACTTACAGCATGGCTCCAGATCGCACAACACACATGCAAAGGTTTACTGCATGTGTGTTGCACATTGACGGGTCAGGGTGGTTTTGGTGGCAAAGGGGTGACCTACTCAATATTATTATGTTATTACTGATTTATGTAAGTCCTACGGGGTGGCTTTGTAAAGATTTCTGAAAACACACAAATGTAATAAATAAGAATAATAAAATTGCATAAAATAAATTAACTTTGTTTATTAAAGATTTTCCTACATTTTACTATGCACACTTTTAGTTCTGGCTTATTTCATGATGCACAAAATCATGGTAACCATATACTGTAGCAAATAGATTTTGCATGTTAGGAAGTCTTAAGCGGATTTTAAGATGTCAATTTCTAGACCGTCTACATTTTAAAACATGTACTGTACGTGTATGTAGTGTACGTGTTTCTTGTTTCCAAATGTGCTTAAATTTGTATTGTACAAAGGCACAAAATCATCCACAATCAATTAATTAATCAATCAGTCAATAAATCAAAAAAATGTATGTTTTAAGTTTCAAAAGAAAACAAAATTGTGCACGGTTTGCAATCATATTAACACAGCATAACCTTATTTATCAGTATTAAACATCCACTTAGTCTTGTAGTAGCCATGCACACCATCATGAATATATCTTGCAATATGGAGAGCTGTAATGTTTTCTCACCAAGTTGGAAGTTGGACTAGTTGAACTAAGTTTTATGATTATTACCATTAAATATAGAAGTCTGGTTTCAGTTTAAGAGTTTTGTCAGAAATATTGCATATACTATAATATAAATCCTTTTTTTTATATCATACTGTGTAAATAAAATTTTTATTTGAAATACCGTATAACAGTTTGGGAATTACATTGGTCTTTTTAAGTTTCTCCTTCTTCAACATCTCAAAGGTCATCAGACAAACTAACAATCATAAACCATCTTCATGCTGCACTGCCTGCCAACTAACACACAGTATAAATGCAGATCAATTCCTGCTTTCTGTTTCACCCAGATGAGGATGGGTTCCCTGTTGAGTCTGGTTCCTCTCAAGGTTTCTTCCTACTCCCATCTCAGGGAGTTTTTCCTTGCCACTGTCCCTCTCGGCTGGCTCACCAGGGACTATCTGACCATTTTGATTCATACACATTTAAATTCCATACAAACTTAAATAATTCTTTTGATTGTGTAAAGCTGCTTTGGAACAATGCCAATTGTTAAAAGCACTATACAAATAAAATTGAATTGAATTGAATCTTTAAAACTTGTTTAAAAAAAAAAAACTGCAGTCTTTTACTGCAGTTGGGAAACTATGGACATCATCAGATTTCCTCCCTTGAAAGTTGCTCAGTTGGGTTGAGGTCAGACGACTGACTGCTTTTTAAGAACATTAAATTTCTTTGACTTAGGTAGCTTGTGTGGTATGTTTTATATCATTGTCCATCTACTCTATTACTCTAAAGCACAGTGACAAGACAGTCAGCCTTTGTATCATGTGACTGAATGTGAACTGAAAGTAGCACTGTACAATTCGGGATTCATCCATGTTTCTATTTTTAGTCACATAATCAATAAACACCAGCTGCCATGCTTCATTTATTGTACGGTCTCTACTCTATTTAATGTAAATTTAATGTAAATTATAACTGAGCCTACCAGTTTCTCCTATCCTCCTGAGACCTGAGAACTTTACTGTTGTATACTTTGTAATTTCTACTGACTGTTTTTCTTTATTCATAGCTGATAACTCTAAATTTGATCTGGCAAAAGAATTATAACTAACAGTCCTCATATGAGGATGGTACAAGGATATATATATATATATATATATATATATATATATATATATGAAAATGTCATGTCCTCATATGGAGGTTAATGTGTAATATGTTTTGATAGTTCTGCTATGTTGTCTGTGTGTGTGTGTGTGTGTGTGTTTACTCTAATTCAAACGTATACTGCGAAAGAAATGATGTAAGTCAGACAGTCGTGTTTAGCCTACTCACTCCACTTGGTGTTTGCGCAAGCTTCCTTTTAGTGGGGGTTATTTAAGGTAGCACATTCTCGGTGGGTGTTACTCCAACTTTCTAGAGGAGGATAAAAAGTAAAGTTTAATAACACTCACGGCTGCCTCGTGAACGCTTCCGCGCGCTCCAGGTAATTATGCGGCACGACTCCGGTCGCGAGCACGCGCCCGCTTACGTCCAGCTTGTCGGCGGTCCACCAGTCTCCCCCGCGCTTCACGATGAGGAACCGATCTCCCGCCTCAAACGACATCTCGTCGGTGTCTCCCGCTTTGAAACCCCATAAGGCCATGTAAACGGTGCTCTCCTCCGGCGGTACACTGGTCGCGCTCGGATTCTCCGAATACCGCCCTTCCCCCGGCGGACCATTGTCCGGTTTGGACTCCGCGTCTCTCCTCTCCAGCTCTTCGTGCCCCTTTTCGCTCCGGTTACAGAGTGACCTCATTCGGTCCCACAGTGACCAGAGACATGGGCACCGTCTGTTCGAACCCCCCTCCATGTGTTCCTCTAAGGCGCGCGCTGTCCAGGCTGACCCACACACCCACACGCGCGCGCACGAACGCACTTTTGAGCGACTGTGAGAATTTAAATAGCGCTTCTGATCAAAGGGAAATGATCTAAACTGAAAAACTTCCTCATTGCCAGTACGCTTTGACGCGCAGGCAGCACGTAGCGCTGCGTAAAAGCTGAGTGCACCAAGTTCAGTACATTATCGCAGCAAACAACTACTGTACACACCCTGCATGCACAGATACAGGTACAACCTGCACTTAACCTACACTCTCAGAAATAAAGATATAAATCTACAGTTTTTCCTTAGAGTGTTACCATCAAGGGAACGTGTTTTCTACCTTTATTATGTCCCATGGTCCAATTAAAACAAAAGGTACAGGCCTATTCATTTATTTTTAAGGTATATTTGCTTAACGTTTGCAGAAGAAAAACAACTAATAAACCTACAAAAGATTTATTATCAAAACTATTACTAGCACATCAGTAATGAGGGTGGGTACATATTAATTCAATTAAATTGTATTTGTATAGCGCTTTTAACAATTGGTATTGTCCCAAAGCAGCTTTACACAATCAAAATAATTATTTAAGTTTGTATGGAATTTGAATGTGTATGAATCAAAATGGTCCCTGGTGAGCAAGCCGAGGGCAACAGTGGCAAGGAAAAACTCCCTGAGATGGTAGTAGGAAGAAACCTTGAGAGGAACCAGACTCAACAGGGAACCCATCCTCATTTGGGTAAAACAGAAAGCAGGAATTGATCTGCATTCATACTGTGTTAGTTGGCAGGCAGTTCAGCATAACAGTTGATGTTAATTGATGTTAATATGGAGTCCATTTAGTTATTGAAAACTCAGGTAGACTTGTATGAAGTTCCAGTCCTGAACTATCGACGGTCAAGTCCTCAGAGAAACAGCTGCCAACACCAGTCAAGGCCAGAACGTCTTCTAGGTAGAAAGAACCATCCCCAGACACGAGACGCATCTCAATGAGACACACGGGGCATCCATGTGACGAGATCCCCAACCCGAAGCGGGGCACCTGGATGGGTCAGACAGGTCTTGAGGGCAGAGGGAGTCTGGTTCACTGGCAGCTCAGGAACGACATGTGTAGCTCAACAGAGAGAGGGAAGGAGAGAGAGGGGGAGAGAGGGAAGAGAAAGAGCGGGAGAGAGAGCAGAAGAGGAGAGATAACAGTTAGGTCTGGTCACAGTTATATAATGTATAATGTAAATGTATATTTACTGTAGAGTGCAAGCAGAGACTCTGGCAGGACTAATTATTACAGCATAACTAAAAGGGAGAGCCAGAAGGAAACACAGACATGAGGGCTCCCTGAGATGTAAAGCAACCAATTACCTCACCGTCAACAAACCTGAGTGATCAATGAGAGTGGGGAGGACAGCATCTAAACATACCAGTTCACCATAATACTCTACGTCCATGAGTCCCCCAGATCTGCTCCTTTACCTAAGGCAAATCTATTTATAAAAATGCTTGATTAAATAAATAGGTTTTTAGCATAGACTTAAACACTGAGACTGTGTCTAAGTCCGAACACTACTTGGAAGACTATTTCTATTTCTCTTTGTAAGAAAAAGCTCTGCCCCCAGCTGTAGTTTTCATAATATGCAGTACTGATAAGCAGCCTGCATCCTTTGATCGAAGTAGGCGTGGCGGATCGTAAGACACTAGCAGTTCACTTAGATACTGCAGTGCGAGACCATTTAATGCTTTATATGTTAAAAGTAGTATTTTAAAATCAATGCCAAATTTCACAGGGAGCCAATCAAGTGAAGATAAGATAGGTGTGATGTGCTCGTATCTTCTGGTTCTAGTGAGGACTCTCGCTACTTTTCTTTTACTGTTGCACTTGATGGAACAGAAAGGCCATCTAAAGTAATAGAGTGATCTAGAATCTTACTTCTAGCTGTATGCGGTCCTATGACTAGAACTTCTGTCTTATCTGGATTAAGCAGAAGGAAGTTAATTAGCATCCAATTTCTTATGTCCTGCACACATTGCTCAACTTTAGTAACCTGGTTTATCTCATAAGGTTTTGCTGAGACATATAACTGTGTGTCGTCAGCCTAACAGTGAAAACTAATACCATGCTTACGGATTATGTTGCCCAGAGGAAGCATGTAAAGGAAAAAAAAACAATGGGCCTAAAACTGAACCCTGTGGAACACCAAACTCCACTATAGAACATGCAGAATAATCATCATTTAAGTATACATACTGATACCGATCGGTCAAATATGATCTGAGCCAGGAGAGGGCTGTACCCTTAATTTCTACCACATTTTCAAATCTGTGAAGAAGAATACTATGATCAATGGTGTCAAAAGCTGCACTGAGGTCGAGTAATACAAGAATGGTTACACAACCTTGATCAGAGGCCAATAGGAGGTCATTTCGAGTGCTGTCTCTGTACTGTGATGAGGCCTAAATCCTAACTGACACAGTTCATGTATGTAATTTCTATGTAGATATGGGCATAGCTGCTCCACTACTATCTTTTCCAGAATCTTGGAGATAAAGGGAAGGTTTGATATTGGCCTGTAATTGGACAGCTGACAGGGCTCAAGGTCAGGTTTCTTTATAATCGGTTTAATAACTGCTAATTTAAAAGATTTTGGAACATACCCACTGCTGAGTGAAGAATTAATTATTCTTAACAGGGGTTCTGTTATTGCTGGTACTATCTGTTTAAGAAAATGTGTCGGTACAGGATCTAATATACAGGTGGATGAATTTGCAAAAGAGATGAGTGAAATTAGTTCATTCTTTTAAAGGGGAGTAAAGTATTCTAGGTTCCGATCTGACATGGCTAGATTAACATCTGCATAACTTACATTGTTTGGTTTCAAAGCCTCAATTTTATGCCTAATATTTACAATTTTGTTATTAAAAAAGTTCATGAAGTCCTCACTATTACACGATGTTGTTGTGGAGATTTCTGCAGTGGTCTTATTTCTGGTTAATTCGGCTACGGTATTAAATAAAAATCTAGGATTATTTTTGTTATTTTCTATAAAAGTGGAGAGATACGTTGATTTAGCTACACTAAGAGCTTTTCTATATTTCAGGATACTCTCCTTCCATGCTATTTGAAATACTAACAATTTAGTTTGATGCCATTTATGTTCTAATTTCCGAGCGGTCTGTTTTAAAGAGCGTGTATTATCCTTATACCAGGGAGCGAGTTTCTTATCTCTAATAATTTTTCTTTTAACTGGAGCTACATTATCTAAGGTGTAATGAAATGTCGACTCTAAATATTCAGTCGCCTGATCGAGTTCTGTGGGGTCAGACGGTGATCTAATCAAAGTTGGTACCTCTGAGAGATTACTGATAAAACTCTGTTTGGTAGTTGATGTGAATGTACATGTTTAGTACTGTAGCGTGGCGCTGTTCGTACGTTATTACTATGACACACTTGAATTGAGACAAGATTGTGATCTGATATAACTTCAGACAATGGACTTTATATATAAATTTTAATAATAAATATGTAGTAAATGTGTGTAGTAAATTAATATAAAAATCTCCAGCAATTAACACTTTGTCTACAAAAATGACTAGGTTTGAGAGGAAATCTGCAAATTCACAAAGAAATTCAGTGTATGGCCCTGGAGGTCTGTAAATGACAATTAGTGGAATCGACTGAGCTGACTTAATATTTTAGCTACACTTGTTATGTTACTATAGAGAACTTCAAATAAATTAAATTTGTGTCCGTGTTTTTGTATAATAGTCAAATTATCATTGTGCATAACTGCGTCGCCTCCTCCTCTACCAGTTAACCAAGGCTGGTGTATGTAGCTGTATCCAGGAGGACTAGCTTCATTTAGAGCTACATACTCGTCCTGTTTAATCCAGGTTCCTGTTAAACAGAGTATATTAAATTCCTGATCCTTGATAATTTCATTAACTATAACTGCTTTAGATGCGAGAGATCTAATATTTAACAGTCCTAGCTTCAGATCAGAGGTGCCGGGTGCGCATTCAGTGTGATCCGAGTTTGTGGTATCTATGTTAATTAAATTTCTAAAACAGACTTTCTGGGTCTTTCTACATTTTTGCTTAACTCGGGGAACAGACACAGTCTCAATACAGCGAAACCTGAGTGACGACTCTATGCAGCTAGCAGACGGTTGGTTTAGCCTGTCTGTCTGCTCCGTGGCCTGGGCTCTGGATTGTCACCGATTAACTAGGCCTCTTCTGAGACTACGAACTATACTACAGGAAATGAGAGCAGCACCTTCCTGAGTAGGATGGACACCATCCCGCCTTAACAGGCCAGCTTTGCCCTCAAAGGTCTTCCAATTTTCTATGAAGCCCACATTAATTTTGGAGCACCACCTGGACATCCAGCGGTTCAGCGACCATAACCTGCTGTAAGCTATGTTGCCACGTCTCATTGGGATGTCTAGAGTGTACCCTGCCCTTGTGCCCTAAAACTCCTGTGATAGGCTCCAGGCCCCCCGCGACCCTGAATACAGGATAAAGCGGTATAGACAATGATTGAGTGAGTGAGTAAACTCCCATAAATAGATACTCTATATGGACAAAAGTATTTGGTCAAACGTGAAATTATTGAATTAAGGTGTTTATTCCCAGTGAACGGTAACTTTAATGCTTCAGCAGACCAAGACATCTTGAACAATGCTATGCTTCCAATTTTGTGGCACCAGTTTGGGGAAGGCCCTTTTCTATTCCAATATGACTATGCTTTAGTGCACAAAGCTGTGCATAAAGGACTATAAAGACATGGTTTAATGTTTACGAACTTGACTGATGAGCACAGAGCATTGATCTCAACCCCATCGTGCACCTTTGCAAGAACTAGAACATCAACATCAGGGCCTGACCTCAGAATGAATGCACAAGAATTCCCACAGAAACACTCCAATATCTTGTGCACAGGCTTCCAAGCCAAGAAGAGTGCAAGTTGTTATAGCTATGTGGGGGAGTTATTTATTTGGACAGTAAGTGCAGATTTGGCCAAATACCATATAGTGTAAACAGACAGACAGACAGACAGACAGACAGACAGATAGATAGATAGATAGATAGATAGATAGATAGATAGATAGATAGATAGATAGATAGATATTGTTCCATAAACCATACAAGAACACATATATTAAAAAAATACTTTATTTTAAAATATCTTTCAAACTCACGGTGCATAATTTAATTCCTTCTTGTGATGACTTGTAATGATTAGGAAGACATTAATCACAGAAATTGTTTCCATGAATAAGAGGCATCCAGACTGACAAAAAAATTGCATCCAGAGACAAGGAAGATAACTGTGGCTGCTGCTTTCAAAACTCCTACTATACGTGCTCAGTACGTGCTAAAATGCAAAAAAAAAAAAAATTATAATTGCAGCAGAGATTTTAGAAGTCTGAAATAAACCTCCTTAGATGGTCGATTACATGTAACAGTCTTTGTTCTCTTTGTCTTTGTGTTCAAAAGACAGAAAGTCCACAGTTGGCAGGTGCACCACTGGTAAACAAAACACTCACTGGAAAACAGAAACTGATTCGCTAGGCTGGGACTGATCCTGAACCTTGAGTCTCTGTGTGGCTAACAGTGGAGCACAACACAGGCTGAACACTGTTAGGAATCACAACCTGAAAATCCAACACACATCACACTGACCAGTAACTAAGCATGCCCCTAAACATGCTTTATGTTGTTTTTTCTCTTCTGCTTCTTTTTATTATTGCACACGTCTTATTTAAAAAAAGAAAACTCATTCATCAACACACTTTTGGCAGGAAGCAGCCTCAGTTTGCCCTCTGAGCCAGCACCAGTAAACCATCAGTAAATCCCTTCATTCGCTCTCTTGTGTGACTTTTTTGTGCTCCTTCTCAAATAAGGGTCCTACACTTCAATGGTTTTGTAGTAGATTCTGGAGTAAATGTTGTCCAGTTGGTTGTGCAATGCATGGAATGATGGCCGTTTGGAGCTGTCAGCTGCCCAGCACTCCGTCATCATGCGGTAGATATTGGGAGGACAGCGACTGGGACATGGCAATCTGTAACCTGTAGCAAGTAACTCCAACACTTCCTTATTGGTTTTCCCTGAAGAAGGAAATAAACAAGTGCTGTTTGAGATGAGGAACTGTGCATACCACATGCTTAAAAGGGAAGAAAGAAAGCAATTCTTATTATATCTGAGATTATTAGTCGATTAGTATTGTTTCCTCGGTCACTAATGAGAAAGGAGATAACATTTTGATACTGGAGTTAAATCTGGCCAAGTGTATTAAATATCATTTATCTTTTAATTTGGTACAGAAATCATACTTGTACATTATTGCTTCAGTGTACCTCCCACCTCCCTTTGCAATAAATAATTTAGGTTCTGACAATGCTTTCTTGAAATCATACTGGATTGAAAAATAACTAAAGTATTTATTTTATTTTACACATTTAAAATAGCGTGTTCACTCAAAAAAAAAAAAAGAATTAATTTATTCATAGGCGGCACGGTGGTGTAGTGGTTAGCACTGTCGCCTTGCACCTCCAGGGTCCGGGTTTAATTCCCGGCCAGGTTTGATTCCCGTCTCTGTGTGCATGGAGTTTGCATGTTCTCCCTGTGCTTGGTGGGTTTCCTCCGGGTACTCTGGTTTCCTCCCACAGTTCAAAGACCTGCAGATTAGACTAATTGGCGTTCCCAAATTGCCCGCAGTGTGTGAATGAGTGTGTGAGGGTGTGGATGTGTGTGTGCCCTGCGATGAATTGAAACGTAAGTCTCCTGGGATAAGCTCCAAGCCTCTGCGACCCTGAATACAGAATGAAGCGGTATAGACGATGAGTGAGTTAAGTTATTCACTTTTTTAATATGGGTCATGGAAAAATGTCAAATGTATTTTTCAGTTTTTTTACATTCCTAAAACCTGCTGGATTTCGTGGAAAATAGTGAATTTTTAAGAGAGGACAATGTGCTTTGATTTTATTCAATTTGATCAAAATTAAATGAGTAGATGCTAGCCATGTGCCTGATCCCCATTGTAAACCTACAGTATGTGAATGATTATATGCTTTGTATAAAAAAATATATAATAATAAAAGAAAAAACAATCCTACAAACTGACTTATGGATTTGTTTATTCAACTGGTTTATCCTGTATAATGGATCTACAGCCTATCCTACAGCCTTTGCTGGGTGTTATTTGGGAATTCCTTAGGAACCTTTTTTTTTCTGGACGGGCTGCTAGTGCATCATGAGCCACCGTGCACACATGACCGTTCACACCTGAGAAAAATTTTACATAGCTAACCCATCTAGTGGCCTATTTTTGTTCCATGGGAGGAAACTTGAGAACCCAGAAAACATCCATAAATGTATTCTTTATGTCACATGATAATAGATAAACTAACAGTAAGGCATTCATACCCTCATATGGCATCTTCCCCCGTGACATCATCTCATAGAGCAGCACTCCAAAGGACCAGACATCAGATTTAACTGAGAAGCGCTGATGCAGTGCTGCTTCAGGAGCTGTCCAACGCACAGGAATCTTAGTGTTCCTACTGGCTGTGTACACGCTGTCCTGCAATCACACACGTGTACACAATGAAACAGTCACAGTTGTGCTTAAAAGTCTGAATACCAATAAAGAAATTGTTAAACATTTTAGTTGGAAAATATTACTGATAATGCTTTTTTTTAAGGATCATGGACGGTTTGAAAACCTAATGATAACTAAAATCCCCTAAAACAACCCTGATCAAAAGTTTACATATCCTTGTATCTTTGGCCGCATTATACACAGAGAGGTTGACACACCTGTGACCCATTGTAACTGTATTTAGTGTCTATAGTGAATTTCTCAGATCATGAGTGTTGCACTGACTTGACTGGATACTGCACCAATAAGGGAGCTGAACTTTATAAAACAAGAGATGAATATAAAAAAAATTACATAAAACAGTTGAAAATTCCAGTCAGTACTGTTTAAACTCTGATAAAGAGGGTGAAAATAAGAGATTTTGTTGATACTAAGCTACGGTCATATAGACCAAGAAAAATTTCACACACTACTGGCAGAAGAATTGTTAGTGACGCAGAGAAAAACCCACAAAAACTTCGAGAGAAATACTGGCTGCTTTTGAAAAAAGTGGTGGTGGTGTTTCAGGGAGCACAATAAAGAGTTACACCAACACAAATGACCTGCATGGTTGAGTTACCAGAAGAGAGCCTGCCACATTGCACCCATGCCACAAAAAGGTCCGCTTGCAGTACGCCAGGCTGCAACTAGACAAGCCCTAAAGCTTCTGGAGCACAGACTTTTGGAGTGATGAGACCAAAGTTTAACTTTATGTTTTGAGGAGGGTCAACAAGACTTACGATGAAAAGTACACCATCCCCATTGTAAAGTGTGGCGGTGGATCTTTTATGTTTTGGGGCTGGGTGAGCTCCAAGCGCACAAGGAAGTTAGTCAAAATTGATGGCAAGATGAAGGCAGCATGTTATCAGAAAATACTGGCAGACAATTTGCATTCTACAACACAAAAGCTGTGCATGGATGCTCTTGGATGTTCCATCATGACAATGATCCAAAGCACAAGGCCAAGTTGACTCTTTGATGACTACAGGTTTACAGACTAAAGGTGACGTTCTGGAGTGGCCAATATACACTGAGCCACTTTGGGAAGACCTCAAGCGAGCAGTTCATGCAAAACAACCAAAAAATTTTGAGGAGCTGGAAGCATTTTCCAAGAAGAATTAAGCTGTGCCACCTTAGAGAATTGAGGACCTTGTACACAATTATTACAAAAGACTGCATGCAACTTTGGAACAGGGATTATCATTTTCTTTATTGCCATGTTTTGTTGGTGATGTTTGCCAATTTGTTATGCCTTACATACAAACTTGAGTCGAGAGAAATAAAATAAATTTGTTTTGACCTCTCACTCATGTTTTTACAAATTATCTCAAGGTATGCAAACTTTTGAGCACAACTGTATTTGTACAGTGGCTTTTCAGAATTACATATAAAAAATCGTGTGTAAATGTTTTTTTTTTTTTTTTTTGCTGAAACGTGAGAGGATATGTATAGGATATGTATAGATACGCTTAGAATTTTTCTTTGATTCAGATAACAGTTTCTTCAGTACAGCTTAAATCCAGAGACTGTAATTGTCATTGTGAATTATAATTCAATTTAATAATACAACAACTTCCTCAATTCCAAAGTGAATTTAACCTAATGAATATGGGAAATACATCTTACCCAAAAGGTAATATTTTGATTAAATATCTAAATATAAACTACTTTTCAGGATGTACGTGAGTCTATTTGCATAATCCTTTATCTCGCAAACAAATCAAATACATGGGATAAACCTTGGAAACCAGGAAACATGCAATGGTCAGGCCATCGACAAACAACATACATGAGGAAAAGCAAGAATCCAAACCAGGGAACCAGAACATCTTCCTAGGCTAGGGAGAAAAAAACAAAGGCTTCATATTTGGACATGATTTGGACTGGTTTTTAGTATATCCCACAGATGTTCAATCAAATTGAGATATGGGGATTTCGAAGAACAAGTTGACACCAACTCTTTGTCATGTTTCACAAAGAATTCTTTAACAGGTTTTGCAGTGTATGAGAGTGCATCATCTTGCTGAAAGAGGTCACTGAGATTAAGGAATACTGTCACCATGACAGGTGCACTTGGTCTGAAACACTGTTACGACAGGTGGTACACAGAGGTCAAAGTCATCCACATCCACATGAATCCAGCAGAACATTGTGCAAAGCATTACACTGTATCTGCTGGCTTGCCTTCTTCCCATAGTGCATCTTGGTGCACTCTCTTTCCGAGGTAAACAATCCACATGCACTGATCTGTCCACACACCGTGTGTGTGTGTTCTGGCATGTTTCTATCAAAGCCAGCTTCCTAAGCTACTTTTGCTATTGTAGCTTTTCTGTGGAATCTGACCAGATGGGCCTTTGCTTAGCAGGTGCATCAAAGATTCTTGTGCTTCCATGTCCCAGTTCACTGGTTGTTCGTCGATCAATTTTCTTTGGTTTTTAACCACTGTATACTGGAAAAACTCAACAAGACTGAATATTTGCAAATGTTCTGACAGTTGTCTATCCATTAAAATTTGGCATTCAAATCCTTATGCTTGACCATTTTCCCTGCTTCCAACACAACTTAGAATGATGATCTTATTTTGCCATTATGGTGATAGGTATTTTGCCATTATATCAAAGTCCTTGGAAATGTATTTAGATAATTAATGCTATTTACGTTAGTGCTAATAATGTTATGTTAGTGTTTTTAATGTTATGGCTGATCAGTGTGGAATGTGAGTGTGGCTGTGATGTAACTGAGCTCTGGTGTGTGTGATCAGTATTCGGGTAAACATAAATGTGAGAGAGTCTGTGATTGGTGGGTGTCGTAGTCCTCTGCAGACATGTTTTTTGGACTCAAAAAATGGGAGATGTAGTTTGATGAAAATTCTGGGGTTGAAATTACAAATGAACAGTAGTGTTCAACTCTATTTCGGAATAAAAGTTGTTACCTTTATAATACGAGCCAAGCCAAAATCAGCCACTTTACACTCTAGGTCACTTCCCACCAGGATGTTTCGAGCAGCCAGATCTCGATGAACAATATGCCGGTCCTCCAAATAGGCCATTCCTTCTGCAACCTGACCAGCCATGTAGATTAGATGAGCTGAGGTCAAAACCTGTCCCTCTGGAGCTGCATATGAAGAGAGAGAGAGAAAGTAAAAGACAGAGGTATGATTATAATATGTTATATGTGTGCCAAATGACCTTGCATTATGTGCCATATATAATATAGATAGACAGTCAGGTTTATGAATATATGGACATCAATGAAGCATCTACAGATTGTACTGTTGATTGTAGAGTTGAAATTACATGAAAAAATATATGAGCACAAATGGAATGTAATTCCAAGAGTATATTAATGCATATTATTATTATTATTATTGTTATTATTTTAACTAATTATTAATATTATATTTAATAATAAATTAATTAATAAAGTTCATAATTTTATCCAGTGTGAATGCTCATGGTTTTATAAAGCCATATTGATGTAAAAGCTAGGTGTCCATACTTAGCATAGTGTATAGTGTAACATATAGTGTGACAATAACTTTGTCAACTTTTAAAGAATACTATTTCAAATGTCTGATGAATACATTTTTATATGAAGTCCACCCTTCTTTATGTTAGGTTGTTCAATGAATAGACAATAAGAAGACAACAAAAACATTTGGGTCAAAAATCTCTGCAATGTAAAAGAAGGCAATCTTAGTGACTTAATCTAATCAGTGTGCAATAAAATGAAGGTGAAAGTCCACAGATTCGTTTTGAGTGGTAAAAATGTTTTGACATAAAATTTTGGCTACCATCTAAATAAAAACTTAAACTTTTGATTACTGCAAATCCTACAAATGGGGAAAATAATCATTCCTTCATCCTCATTATAAACCTACAGCTTTATCCAGGTCAGGGTTGCAGTGGATCCCATCCCTGTAACATGAATGACAATGTGATGCCAGATGCTGACAAATGGAACTTAAGTTCATTGAAGTAGTCGAAATAAAAGAATTAAACTATAATTGATTCACACTCTACAAGCAGAGATTTTAATAAATCCATTAAATGTTAAATCATGCAGAATATCTGTCGTTTAATATCGAACATAAAAATTGTGTACGTTTTGTGTCAAAAAAAATTTAATGGCCTAAAAAATACCTAATTTTTTAGTCAATATTGCAATTCTTTTATATCTATCTGTAGCTATATACAGTCATGTTCATGTTATATATGTGTATATATATCTATATATATATCTATATATATACAAAAACACATCGAATATCGACATCAGCCATACCATTATGACCACCTGCCTAATATTAGACCCCCCCCCCCCCCCCCCCCCCCCCCCTTTGACACCTTTCTATCACAACACGCATTAACCGTTTCATCAATTTGATCTACCCTAGCACTTCTTTGGATCAAACTACATAACCTTTGCTTCGCATGCACTTCGGTACGCCTTGGCCATCCATGACCTTGTTGCCAGTTTTCCTTTCTTTGGCCACTTTAGACCACTGCAGACCAAGAACATCGCACAAGAGCTGCAGTTTTGTCCCAGCTGTCTAGCCATCACAGTTCACTCAAATCCTTATGCTTGGCCATTTTTTCTGCTTCCAACACATCAACGTCAGGAAAAAAGGTTCAGTGGTATGTATGGCGTTATATTCCTGCCACAATTCTGAGCGCGTGGTTTGAAATTTTGAGAGCAGACAAAGAACTCTATGCGCGTGCAATGTCTCCACTGCGCGCTCAACAGCTCGATTCTGCGCGTGCAGTTTTTCCCCTTCTCGCTCAACATGTTCTCCGCGCACGCGCGACTTCTCGATTCTGTGCGCGCTCGACTTTGGCTGCACGCGCGTGCAACATTTATTTATTTTAAATAACTGCCTGTGCGTTTGCTCAACATTGTCCAGCGGTACAAAACTGTCACAAAACCAGCCAATCACAGACTTCCACACACTACTTCGATTGGCTGTTCCTTCTCTATCAGTTGGCAATATCAACCGCATAACGCATACTATAATTTATATAGTGCTTTTAAAATGGTCATTGTCTCAAAGCAGCTTTACAAAATCAAAGGAAAATAAAAAGAAATTAAAGTATATTATTATATATAATTTTATACAAAGGAAAATAAATTATATAAGGGAAGCAATGTAAATAAATTTGTATTTATTTATAAATATTATAAATATTATAGTATTTATTTTTATTGAATGAAGTATTAATATATACCAGTTTCGTTTGTCCATTGTGTGTTTTTATTTACTTATCGAATTATCCATATCGGATTATTCAAATCGGACAACTCGGTCGCTTCACTTATAAACCTTTATTTAGCCGATCAGAAGTAGTGTGTGGAAGTCTGTGATTGGCTGGTTTTGTGACAGTTTTGTAACGCTGGACAATGTTGAGCGAGCGTACAGGCAGAGTCGAGCGCGCACAGAAAAGAAATGTTGCACGTGCGTGCAGGCAGAGTCGAGCGCGCACAGAATCGAGAAGTCGCGCATGCGCAAAGAACACGTTGAGCGAGCAGGGGAGAAACTGCACGCGCAGAATCGAGCTGTTGAGCGCGCAGTGGAGACATTGCACGCGCATAGAGTGCTTTGTCTGCTCTCAAAATTTCAAACCACGCGCTCAGAATTGTGGCAGGAATATAACGCCATACAGTGGCTGCCTAATATATCCCACCCACTTCCAGCCACCATTGTAACAACATATTGAAAATGTAGCTACAGTCAAAAGGGCCAAATTGTAATGGATGGACAAATGGGTCAGAACAACTACAGAACTATAGCTCTTGTGGGATTTTCCACTGTTTAATCAACAAAAACACAAAACGTCTATGCCATTCATTACTCTCCTTCTTAGACAAATAGCTGCTGCATAACCTAAAGCAGTGTTTGTGGTCAATGTCCTGTGGGAAAACAAATGATTGTCCCACTAACCAAACCAGATGGAATGGCATGTCATTGAAAAATGCTGTAATAGCCATGCTGGTTAAAGGTGCCCCCAGCCAAACAGTGCCACCAGCAAAGCATCTTTACACCGCCTCCTCCATCCTACACAGTGTGAACCACACATTCAGGAACCATCTGTTCACCCTCTCTACATCTAACAAAAACATAATGGTTAGAACAAATAATCTTAAAATTGGACTCCTCAGACTCACCGAATGACAGCTTTCCACTAACATTACAGTATGTCCCTTCCTGTGTTTTTTTTTTTTTTTGGCACAAGCAAGTCTCTTCTGCTTGTTCTTCTTTGGAAGTAATGGGTTCCTTGCCGCAATTCAACACTGAAGGCCTGACTCATGCATTAACCTCCGTAACAGTGGATGTTGAAATACTGCATGTCTGACGCTTGATCTCTGAGAAGCATTTATGTGGGCTCTAATCTTAGGTGCTGTAACTTAGCAGTTTCTAAGCTTTGTTGTTTTAACAAACCTATCCTCTGCAGCAGGGGTAGCTCTTGGAATGACTTTCCTGGCATGAAAGCCAGTTTCATCATGGTGTTTGATGGTTTTGGAAACTGTACTTGGCCATACACTAAGGTTCTTAAGATTTTTTCAAATTGACTAAACTTTGTTTTTTTAAGTAATGATTGATCATCTTTTCTTTTTATTTAAACAAGTGTTTCTTGATTTGTATGTGATATTTGATCATATGGATTTGTATGGTAGTTGCAGTAGAACAAATAGGGCTACTGACTCTGAACACACCCTTCCTCTGCACAATACAACTGATGGTCTAAAGTACATCATGAAGGCAAGAGATGTCACAGATTAACTCTTGACAAGGCACATGAAATTGAATGAATTGAATTTTTCAATTTCTATGAATTGAAAAATATTCCTCCTAGATCTGATAAGAAAATGGCATGCGTTTGCCAAACTGTCATCAAAGCTAAATGTAACTACTTTGGACAATCTAAAATATATTCTGGGTTGTTTAACACTTTTTTGTTTACAGCATAATTCCATACATTTTCTTTCATAGTTTGGATGTTTTAATTATTAATGTACTGTACTATGGTAAAAATAAATAAATAAAAATAGACAAGAAAGAGTGTCCAAACTTCTGACTGGTAGTGTGTGACTATGGAAAATTTTCAAAGTGCATTAATTCACTATAGTCAACCTCAGGTATGGGGGAAACTATGTAAATGAGGTTAATGTGTGCACTATTTTTCTCAGTAATCACAGAAGCCCATTATCTAGCCCATATTACCTGGTAAGTAATAGTCATTCTTTATTTTGTGAACTTTCTGATTCTTTTGGGACACTGAGGCATAAACTAGATAAATGTTCCATTTAATAAGGCATGCCCTTTGGTTAAAATTGACTTTCAGACTAAGTAATTCACATCTTGGGAACAAAATGAAACAATCTACATACACACCACCTGCATTTTCCACCCTAAGGTTGGAACACCGTGTTAATGCACAAAGCAAAAGGTACACAATGTGCTGTTCTGCTTACTTGGAGGACACAACTGCACAGACCTTTTTGCAAGTGTTATTGAGTTTGCTTTTTTTTATTTTTTATTAAATACAAGCAAATCAGGAGTCTGATTCCGTTTCTCTTATTTTCTTATTTGTGTCATTTCTGAATATATGTACAGTATGCTAACTCATTAAGACTAATGCTGTGTCTCTGTGTGCATGGAGTTTGTATATTCTCCCTGTGCTTGGTGGGTTTCCTCCGGGTATTCCGGTTTCCCCCCACAGTCCAAAGTGATTGGCATTCCCAAATTGCCTGTGGTGTGTGAATGAGTGTGATAGTGTGTGTGTGCCCTGTGATGAATTGGCATGTCCCCGCCCCGCCTCGTGCCCTAGGTTCCCTGGGATGGGCTCCAGGCCCCCTGCAACCCTGAACACAGGATTCAGCGGTATAAACAGTGAGTGTTGGTCTTTTAGGAATATTCATCTTAGGGAAAGCTATAAATTGGAGATAAAGAAATACACCTGGGAATTTATTACAAATACAGTGGTGGCCAAAAGTAATTAAGATAACATATTTAGATTTTTGCTAAATCAGTGAACAACTAGTTAAAAACTGGTTATATGACAATGATATTCTGCTTCTGGAACCATCTGACTCTGGAGTCATCTCCAGTAGTGATGTGTCGTTTATAATCGATTCGGTCTTTTTGAACGAGTCTTTAACGTGATTCAGAAGGACGAGTAGTCTTGGAGAGTGATTCGTTAATTTTCTAATGGGTGCGCGTGCGCTAAGCATCACAAAACCTCCGTAGGTTATGTGCAGGGAACAGAAATGAGTAGTTACCTCTGCGTCTTCTAGTCTGAGTCGTTCGTTCTTTTGTCACGTGACTCCCATAGACGCTATGCAGTGCAGTACACAGGAAACAGATTTAAACATTTCTTTTTAATGAGTCTTCTAGTCCAAGTGTTCTATTGCACCACATAGTGTCATTCAGAGTCACTTGACAAAAGAACAAACGATTCGGACCAGGAGATACTGTATGAGAGGTGAGCGTCTCATTCTGGTCATCATATGTCCTTAGCTGCATTGTAATATTTTCATTACTGGAAGTATAGGCAAAACTTGTGTATGTAGACATGCTAGGGGTCTGTTTATTGAAAATTTAACATTTTATTTTATTTCTGATCAAAAGAACGAAAAAAACTAAATGACTCAAAAAAAGATTTGCCGATTTTGATGAACGAGATTCAAAGAACCGAGTCACTAAAATGATCCAAACTTCCCATCACTAATCTCCAGATCTAAATTCAATAGTAAACTATTGTTAGACCTGGATGAAAAATGCAGTAACAGTCAAGATCTTCTAAATCTAAATCTTCTAAACAAGATTTTCAGGAAGCAACAAAGCATGCATGGACAAGTGTCACCAGAGTACTGCCGACGTCTTTTTGACTCTATTCTTAGCTGTCAACAGCTGTTGCTGAATCTTAATTAGTGTATAGCAATTTTACTACATAAAATAACTAATTTTTCTTATTAACTTGATTGCCAATGTTTTAAGAAATGAGATTGTCATTTAAAATCTAATTTTATTTGATTTGACCACGAATGTATATACCTAATATATTTTAAATGTATGGTTTAGGCACTTAAGAATGCCTAAAAATGATTAATATATGTGTTGTGGACACTTGACCATCACACCACAAGGTTTCCCTGAACATCCCATTTGAAAACCATAAGCATTCATATGGAGTTGTATATTGTATAATGTGGCCGTGGAGATGTGTGCTCATTCAGCCGCAAGAGCATTACTGAGAAAAGTGTGTGATCTTAAGCATAATGGCATGGCATGCAGAGTTTCAGTTAATTTTAAAAGTGTCCAGTTGGGTTTGGTTAGGACTTTGTGTTGGCCACTAGTGTTCTTATACACCGAATCTGGTCAACTCTGTCTTCATTGACCGCAGTTTATGCACATGAGCATCGTCATGCTGGAACCTGTTTAAGCCCCTTAATCCCAGGGAACTCTGTGAAGTATATCATTTTAATTATATATCTGATTTTTCAGTCAGTTATAGATTATATTTGAAGGACCTGTACATATCTACAGTAAAGTCAACAACTTTATTCACCTTTCTTCCTGTTTTTTTTCCAATGAAATCTCATTTTTCTTAAATCTCTTATTCTTTCGCAATTTAACTCAAAGCACATTATGCAGTAACTACTATGAGTCATTCAATTATAACCGTAAAACTGATATGAAAAGTATGTAGTTACAAAAGTCTGAATCATCCGGATGAGTTATAATTCAACTCATCTGTTAATCCCAAAGGCCATACAAGTGTTTGGCACAGTTTAATTTCAGGTTATAAAAAAACAGACCATTATCACCTGGCAACAGTGTGTCAATTACTTCCTGACTGAAGTGTGTTATTACTTGAAACCATAATTTCAAATTACTGAAAGAGTCCACAGCATAAAAAAAGATCCCTTGATTCAACTAAAAGTACCATGTTACAAAAGTACCATCTAACACAGAAACCGGGCTTAAGTCATTATGTTAAGTAGCAACGTTCTATACTGCTAAAGCTAAATGTTCTCTTTGTTACATACTTAATGTGAAGTTTGTTATTCAATAAATTCCTACCACATTCTTTCCAGGAAGATACATGCATATTGTCATAGTGACTGACAGGAAATAACCAGGCTTATATGATATGATCTTTACGACACTTACAAACAGTAATAAACTTGCTGATAATGTTGACATGTAGCAGTATGTAAGTTCATGATTATTCTAACCTAATTAACTCGAAGCATGACTTGAGTAAAAATCTCCACATAGAATGTTTAATAAACCACACAGAAAAGTGAATCTGTTGCAGGAATGATATGAGAAAATATGGACAATCAGCTTTCTTTCCATATAATATGAGTATATGTTAAAACTTTGTACCTCAGAACACGAAATACGCTCTTCAATATAAGGGTTTTAAAACGGCTATAATGTACTCCATTTACTCTTCATGTTTAATTTGACTTTGGATTCTGCTGTAGTAAAGGACATATGGATATGGCAATATTGTACTCAATGTGTCAAAGTAAAGGGGCAAAGTGCTCATCATTTCAAGGGCAAAGTCTAATTTAAGACCCCACGTAAACAGAGCAGACTTTTAAAAAAAATGAAGAAAGCAGACTTAAATTGGATGGAAATCAAAAATGAATATTCTCTTTGTTCTTTGCGTTTTACTTCCAAATGCTAATTTCTTTTAAAAGAAGAGTTTTTCCCAGTATCACTCACATGCAAGGTAGGACTTGAGGCTGCCTTTAGCCATTAGTTCAGTAATGATGTAGACAGGTTCTCCCCGTGTACACAGTGCGAGCAGCTGAATGAGCTTTGGGTGGTGCAGGTTTTTCAGTGCATGGACCTCCTTCACAAACTCATCCAGTTTGGTGTCCTCTACAGGCAGGAGAGAGAAAGACAAATGTTTGTAGAGCAGCTAAAACAATGTTCCTTTCAATCCTTTACATGGATGCACAATACTTAAAGTGTCCAGCTATTTTTAATTAACTGTCACTTTAACAATAAAAAAAGCATGGTCAATGAAGCAAGAAAACTCCTGTTAAAATTAATATGTGTGTAATTCTCAAAACATTTGGCCACGGCTGTACATTATATCCTTTCAGTGCTTTATGAATATCCTATTCCAGATTTTATGCCTTTTGCTGTTTTTATAGCCTCATCTCTGTTGAGGAGATTTTTTTTAACTAAGTTTTTAAAAGATTTGCCCATTCAGCTACAATAGCATTAGTGTGGAGAGACGTGGAACAAGGAGGCCTGGGGCACTTTAAGCACTCCTGTTCATTCCACAGAAGATGTTTCGAGGGATTGAGGTCACTGCTTTATAAACCTCATAGACAGAGCCATTCTGAACAAAATTGTGTCCTTTTGTGGTAACAGTTCGGGAAGGGCCCACATGGGTGTGATGGTCAGGTGTCAGGTGCTCTTTCTCAGCTGATACGGCTGACCTGTCGTATTCAGTCTTCCATGCTGGTATGCAGTAGATTAAAGATCTATATACAGTATATATATATATACATATATATATATAAATATATATACATATACCACAATATCTATATCTGTGGGCTGATTCTGCATGGGATTACAAAATGTATCAAATCTACTTTGTGGAACAATGTACACTGGAGGCCAGAAGTTTTAAGATAATAAAAGCCATGTGATGTCATTAATTAGTTCAGGCCTATCCGATGACTGAAGAGTTTTGCTCATTAGAAACAGCTGGTTTGGTAAATGGATGGACAAAATATGTGGCAGGACTTTTATTTTGTAAAGCCTGGGAATCCACCTCTACACAAAAAATGGCTACAACTAGGAAACGTTCAAGTGAATCACAAACTGTCTGAGTAAGTGACACCAAAGTACTGCAGACATCTTTTTGCAACCTATGCCCTAAGCAATAAAATACTTTTATTTATATTTTATATATATATTTACATTAAAACACAGAATTTCTCTTTTATTTTGATACTTTTGGCCTGAAAACTGAATATGAACTGTGACCTATGAAAATGAAAGGTGTAGCTAATTATTTTTAGTGTACCATTGTATGATCATTTTGCGCATATAATAGCTAAAAAGGTTCTGACAGTTCTTACAGTGTTTGATATGAGGAGGATGCTAACTAGAACAAAAATTATGTCACTATGTCATTACCATTGACTTTGCTGAATGTGATATTGCATTGTTTTTGGAATGCCCTGGACTATCTGCGCAAGCATCCCACGATAATATCTTGCACGAAGTGAAGTATACTATGGAAAGTTAGGAACACAAGGTCAACAAACAAACAAGCGCTTAAAAATCCCCAGGTTTTGTAACCATGGTGACTAAATTCTCCCATGCAAAATTAAAACTTAAGCAAAACAGTTTCCAGGAGTGTCTCGAACAGGGTATTTCTCATGCAGTCAGATGAACGTCAACATTGTTATTCTAATGTTTTGAAGAAAAAAAAATGATGAGTTAAGTAGTTAATGTTTATGGGTTAATAAGCATGTGGGGCCTGGGAGCTGAAATGGATGATGTAGAACGAGGAAGGAAAATAGTCTTATGTGGCAAACTGCCAGTATTCTACATTATATAAACTTCCCCTCAGTGCTAACAAAGAGCTTTTAGCTGAGGCCGTACAGGTGTATGTATGAGGGATGTGTATCTAAGAGAAAGAGGGTGTGAGAATACAGGAAGTGTGATTTATTATAAGTATAATTCCTCTCGGTTCCTCATCAAAAATTGCTACTGTATCACCATGACCATATAAAGTATAAGGAAGTCCGGCTTTCCTTTCTGACACATTCTATATCAGTAGCTTTTAGTTTTGTGTACAAGAATCCAGTGGGTTCAGATTTTTATCATTGGCAAATAGCTGACATACTTCATAGGTAGCGGTGACTCCGGTTTAACTGAAAAAAAAAAGTCTGCAGCTCACAGTAAGACTGCAGTTTTATGAATTAAATGACAACTGCTTCAATCGGACTGCAGGATAAGTTTGGTTTAGCTTTTAAACCAACATTGCAAAGTAGATATGCCAGGTTTGATTTGCTTGTTCACATTGTAGTTGCACTTGCCTGCCTTTGCACATTTACATTTATTTGACTGACACTTTAATTTAAAGTGACTTTCACTTAAAAGCTTAAAACGTGTCCATCAATGAACCAGTAGCAGAAGCTTAGTGGTAAGGATGTAGGCAAGACTGCCGCTGTCAAATTCAGACCAAGTCCTTGACCAGGATGAGGAATTGATTAAGTGCACATGAAAGTGAGACAGTGTGAATATTAAGACCATGATATTTAGGCCAAGCCTCGGACTAGTTGGCTTCATTTATGAGGTGCATCAATCAAGTTTTACATTGCAAAATACAAAAATACAACACAAATATATATATATATATATATATATATATATATATATATATATATATATATATAAAGTCAAGACCAAGACCATGTTCAAGTACTAATGCCAGTCTTTGCAAGACAAATCCAAGTTAATGTCTTAAAATCAGACTTCAGTTCTACAGGCCTAGATTGTAGATGTAGTATTAGGAACAACTTTCAGTCAGTAGCCCAAGGTCTTCAAACCAACATTAGCACAGATATACACACAAGAAATGTGTCAGCTAGACACAAACATGTGAATGTAGTGGCATGAAGATTTTCCCATTGATTATTTTACATGAGGGTAACAGGCAGTCATTATTCTGATCTTATTCATAAAAGGCAACAATGATGAAAACCAAGAAAGGAGAACACTTTATTACTTCAGGACCAGAAACTTCCCTGGGCAGATGCCCCCTCATGATTTTATCCCAAATTACCTCCCAGAAAGTGAATTGTCAATTGTCAATTTTTTAGGTGGGAATGAGTATGTGATGGTGTTGTGATGGCGGTGCTGACATTTTGTCCTGGGTTTATTCCTCCTTTGCACCATATTCCTGGGATAGGCTCTGGGTTCACCACAACCCTAACCATGATAAAGCAATTCATGAAAATAAATGAATGAATGAATAAATGAATGAACCTAAGCAACTTACATATGTATCTCTGCTCTTTTCATAACGTCACTTGTAGGTGGATACCAAGGCAATACATGCAAATGTTATTCCGAACACTGCAGCATGACTAGTTTCATTTTTTACTCTGACTGCACAACATGAAGTTCCCTAAAAAGAGTTATGTAAATAATGTAAAGATAAGAGTGGCTTGATCTGCAAATAAAAAAAAAAAAGCTCACCTTGTTTTAACATTTTAATGGCCACTTTCTTGTCCTTAGTAGTCCATACAGCTTCCCATACCTCGCCAAAATGCCCCTCCCCTAGTTTCTTGACCAGCTTAAACTCTTCTCTCGGCCTCTCCCATGGCTCCATGTCAAACAGCTCCCTCTGTATACACACCCACGTAGACACACACACACACACACACACACACACACATATACAATTAATGGAGATCACCTTACTTCTCGCTTACCTACCTGATACAGCAATTTTCATCTGTACACTACTGAATATGCAATAACTGTTTTTATGCTTCTGTGTACATGTATCATTAATAAATCAAGACATAAAAATATTGAGAAACTGAAATATTTACGCTAATTCAAAGAAAACTCAACAATGCACATAAGTAACAAGGATCTAAAAAAAAAATGTAAAGTTAACTGTGGGGACAAAAAACATCAAATGATATTCAGTTAGAAAAGGCATTACCTGCAACTACTGATTGAATCATGATTTAAGCAAATAAGACAGTGAATAACAACACCTTTATAAATTTGTAATGAATTACTGCTGTAATATTAATTAGTGAAATGTGACTTTGTACCTTTCCAGGATGGAGAACAGTGTAAAGTCACGTTGAACCCCGACACCAAGAAAAAGAATAAAGGAATAGCGTGTAAAGGATAAAGATTTCATCAAAGCTTTTAGGGTTGACTTGAGCATAAGTGGTATAAATATACAAAATTTAAAAGCATTTAAAAATGTTTCATAGACACATAAGAATTAACATTTACTCAAAAGCTATGTTCCTTGGCAGATTTTTTTTATAGTTCTTGTTTTGTAGCTTCTGTTAAATAGAAAACCTCTGTAATAGGATTCAGTTGGAAAAGGAAGACTGAACCTTCCTTTTTAATATATATGTATATTCTACAACCAAGTAGAACTCATGCTATGTCCATAAAAATGGAAGTATTTTACCTGCTGTACGCACGGTTGGTCCAGGGGGCATCCCAGGATCTTGGGGTTGTTCTGGTAGTATCTGATAAGCTCATCCAAAGTGGCAAAGGAGATCTTATCAGACACGAAGTAAGCACCAACGGAAGAGCGCTGAATACGGAAATGGAAGACATTGGTTTCACTCCTGGCTGTGAAACAAGCAGTAAATTTGTTAGATGATGAATACATGATTCCTTTCGAAATGTTTAAGATACTACACAACACTATTGTAAAAAAGGAAAGTGCTTTAACATGAAATGGGATTTTTGCACCTGTGATAAAGAAAAAATAAATAATTTGGTTAGAAAGGGTCTACCTCAAACTGATTCTCTGAAGCTTAGTCGCATAATCATTTTCAACCAAATAACAGCAGCATTCAGCACTTATTAAAAAATAAAAAATAAAATCATGCACAATTTGGTCTAATGCAAAGCACTTTGCTATGAGGATGGTGAAGATAAATGCAGCACAAACTCTGCTGCCCTCCAACACAGGAACAGAACTGCTAACTCAGTAAGATGTGCAAGCTGACCGATGAGGTGTAAGAAAATGCATACAGGAAAATAAAGAATTGGTGGGTGGCTGAAACAGAAAACACTAAGACAACTGCAGAGGCAAAGACTGGGCTATTGTTCATCAGAAAACGAGGAAACAAGAAGAGCAGAAGTAGAAAAAGAAGAAATAGATGAAGAAGGTGTAGACATTACTCATAATAAAACGCTACCACTCATGAAATGATGTGAATGAGAGCATGCAACCCAGGGATCAGGGTGGAGGATAAATATTACAGCTGTCTCACCTGATATGGTGTATTCATCACTATGACTTTCACTGATTCGAACCAGGAAGGAACCCGTTTTATTTTGTGGAGCTAAAAGCAGCTTCTCAGCTTTCTGTCTGTTTATGTTCCCATAGTACCATCTGACAAAGACAAAAACAAAGCACAAGCATATTCAGATGAATGATATTATTTGAAATATAGACATTAATTAACCATAACATTAACACACTAAACCTGATTAGCAATGATCTCAAAATAACCAAAATAAGCAAAAACAATCTCAGAGAAATGACAACATTTAACACTTATTGCACTGTTATTATTTATTTAACAAGAATAAATAATACATTTAAAAAATCATGTGCACAATACTAATTAGCTTGTACTGTACGTCCACCTTTAGAAGCAATCATTTAAAGTATTCGTTTTCATTAAGATTTTATCAGTCTGTCACATTGTTGAGCTTTTTGGGAATTTCTCATTTGCACAGCTCTGTTAAGGTCTTGAAATTTGACTAGGCCATTCCAAAATCTTGATTCTTTTCCTTTCAGTCATTTAAAAGTTATCTTTGGTCTTAATAAAGTACTCTCTCTCTCCCTACACACACACACACACACAGTGGAACCTCAGTTTACGAACTTAATTCATCCCTAAGTTTATTAAATAAATTAAACAAATTATAAATTTATTTTATACATTTATTTTGTAATTGTAGAGGCCAAAGATAACTTTAATTAATCTCATGATGTCTCAATAAATTTAGTATTAAAGTGTTTATACATTTTTTCTTTTCCTGTTGCATGATCCATATTCAAACAGGCATTAGCTGTCGGACAGACGGCCTCACAATCAGCCTCTAGAATACACTGGTACACAAAAGAATTCATGGTCTACTCAATGACTGCAAGGTGCCCAGGTCCTGTAGCTGCAAAAACCAAGGGCAAATCTTCACCCCTCCACTGCCAGGCTTGACAGTGAGTATGCTGGAGTGCTGTTTAGCACTAGGCATTAAGACCAACAACTCACTGATTGGGCCTCCAAACTCCCCAGTCCAATCATGCACCCATGGGATGCACTGGACAAACAGGTCTGATTCACAGAGGCCCCACCACTCAACAACCAAGAGGGGTCAGGGGTAGCTCAGTGGTTAAGACATTGGACTACGGTTTGGAAGATCCCAGGTTCAAACCCCACAACCACCAAGTTGCCACTGTTGGGCCCTTGACCCTCAACTGCTCAGAGGTGTAATGAGCTAAAAATGTAAGTCGCTCTAGATAAGAGCGTCTGCCAAATGACTAAATGTAAATGTAAGAGATCCTCTACAAAGTTCCTAATGCCAGACACCACAGCACACCCATAGAAGCCCTGAGTGACATAGGGGGAACCTACTGTACACAACACTAGGTATAATATATTTTGAATTATAATGTTATGTTTGAGCGGTGCATATTACCATATAATATACAGTAATCTCCTGCTGCTTAAGCAAATCAAGTATGCCTCTTTTGCTTCTTCGTCTGTATTTAGTAATTTACCTCATATTGTATAATATTTTTTACTATTGTGTTTATCTTATACTGTATACTGTACTTACAGTATATGCTATTCTTTACTATAGCTCTTTGGATCAGAAGAATTTCTCAGAGCTTCTACCTGCACAGTTTTCAGGACAAACAAAGCCTGGGAACCATAACACCAAAATAAGCATGGGTGAGGTCACATGTGCACTCTCTTGTTGTGTATACGGTGACGTTGCATGGTTTCGGTGTAATTGTAACAGGTTTCAAGCATGTGTGTGTGTCATATCAGCGTGCCTGGTACCTGACTACTTCTGCATCTGCACTCTATTGTTCTGCTCAAGATAACAAAGCAAACACTGAATGTTGATTTGTATTGCGTGACTGTTCAAGTGACAGGACTAGGCTGTAGGGGAGAAATGAAAGTGTTTATTATGTGATTTCAGGTAGTTAGTTTTTTTCCCCCCTTAAACTCTTCTGATTTTGATCATGATCCTAGGGAATGAAATTCAATGCTAAAAACAATCCCTGTTTTTTTTTTTTTTTTTATCTGAAATTTTGATGGAAGGTAATAAAGAAAAAATCATTCAAATGTAGGAAATGAAACAAACTAATAAATACATTTAAAATAGAAAGAACTTGTCATTGAGCTGCTACTGATATTTCAAGAAGAACTATATTAGTGTGTGTCACTCCCCACTGAGCAGGTTGTGTGTGAGCACTAGGGGTAGCAGCAGAGCCTCCATGCTGTAATATCGTCGCTCACTTACTTGTATTTAGCAAATTCGTCCTGCAGCAGCGCGACGTAGTTGGCCGGCACCAGGCCGGACTCCAGGCTTCCTGTGAGCTTTTTGGCCAGCACATAATGCCCTCGCTTCTCGATTACCGACAGCTTGTCACCCTCTTTGACCGAGAGCTCCTCCTCGCTGCGGGCTTCGAAGTCGTACAGGGCGGCGTAGAGCTGCGCAGGCCGCTTCTTGGGCTGCGGCACGCGCAGATCCCCCGACACCGTGCGGATTTCCGCCGCCGGCGTGACGCTCGGATAGCTCGGTTCAGGCCAAACCCAGTTCCACAGGCGGTTTAGACAGGGCATGCAGGCTCGGCAGCACACCTCCATTCCCCCCGCTGTCTTCCTGCCCCCCCCGCCCCCCCTCTCCCTCCAACCACTCACAGTCCCGCGAGCACAATAAACCGCAGCCCGGGCGCGCGTGCGATCACAGATCCCGCGCGTCCTTCCTCTTCATTAAGGCTCGTTAAGATTACAGCTCTTCAAGATGTCCCTCGCCCACTTTATGCAACGTAGTCAGTGCTATGCGAGCTGGCGGAGCGGAGAATCAGGTGAAACCGGTTTGGTGTAGGGATGGATCAGTGGCGCAAAGACGAGCGCGCTTTGGAAACGCGGAAACATAGCGCCGCGCGCGAGCTACACGAGACGCACAGCCGAGGAGACAGGAATAGAGTTCAAGCCCCGCTAACACCATCCTGTGCGAAGGGATATCGCCTTTCACCCGCATCATCACTCCCGCCGCTGGCGATGATGAGGATGATGATGATAGTGCGCAGCATCCGGTGTGTTTTCTTAGGAACAAACCCGGTGTGTGTGTGTGTGTGTGTGTGAGGTTCTCTGTTCCGCTCTCGGTCAGTCGTGCTCTGTGCCTTACACCCTGGTCAAGCTGATTTCCTTTTTTCCCGTAAAGATTTTTTTTGCTAGGTGTGTGTGTGTGTGTGTGTGTGTGTTAAAAGCGCTTGCGGTTGGATTCTGCATATCCACGAACTGATGTTTTTTTTGTGTGCGTTCTATTATATTAGTTTCAGCACATTGTTTTATTGTAATTCCCCTTTGTTTTTCCTTTCTGACTGACTGTTAGTGTAACCCAACAGGCCTACACTGAAGCTTATTACACTACAATAAAGAACTAATAATCGACAGTGATATATATCTACAATGCTAATGTGTCGTCTGGCAAAATATTTATCTACCAAAAATATCACACCAATTTCTCTTTTTTTTAAGAATATATAAGTGGGTTCTTTTTCACAACACGGATTAAAAAGGTTTTAAAACGTTTAATCTGGATCCACAGCAAATGCACAATTTAAAAGAGTCTGACTTCATGGCACTTGTGTAGACGCTAAAGACAAGAACTCTGAACAGCCCTTATTGTATCAGATCCGATGATGTTATATACACACACACAGATGATTTCCACTCTTACTGATTCCCCCTTGATTGTTCCAGGTCGATACTGATAGACTGATAGGTTGAGTGCTGTTGTCTGGATCAAATTCAGTCTTATATTGTAGGTTTTAAAGCCATCTTGACTCTAAAATAAAAGAAAAAGGAAATTCTTAAATTCTATAGAAGGAAAATACATTTTGGCAACCTTGAATATTTTGACAATTGGTGGTATTCTTTTATTATTTATTAATGGCAGGTAAAAATCAGCACATTGTACAGTATATAACTGTAGATTTAATTTTTTCCTATTAAATTGATATCAATATGTTAAAATTATTGAGTTTCAGGAATCCTTGAGTGTTTCTACTTCTATTTTTTACTAAACATACAACACTTTATTTTAGCTAAATAAATTTTATTCAAAGACTGTATGCATTAATGTCTGATTGAACATTTTCCATGGCAATCTAGTGAAGAGCTCACTTTCCAAGTGTTTGGCAGGAAAATTGACTTACTGATGCTGTGTGTCTGCACTCAACAAATGCAACCTAAATTATTACTAATGCAAGTGTTAGGACTTATTCTGGGTCACAGTAATGACCAGTATGAAAAAAAACCCTGTTTGTATAAATTAGTTTAATGTTGTAGAAACAAATGAAATTTTAACAATACCTGAAAAAAAGGTCGTTCAAATTGCACAAGTTAGTAAAAGAAGTTCTTTTTCTATATTAATATACTGTACAAAGGTAGTATGTGACAGCCTCCATTAATTTGTCTTCAAGGCTGGTTTCTTCTTCTTTAAACTTCATCCATCTGCATCAACTACAACAATGGGAGTTTTTAAAGAGGATTCCTGAGTTTGGTTAAATGATGGTGTTGAGTATTCCAGTATGTGTCTTTAAGAAAAGTTACTCTATCAACACGTGCAATTTGAACAATCTCGGTCAGTTAAAAAAAAGTTTAATATCCTTCATAGCCTTATCAGCCTGACTTTTGACCTTACTGGAGCATTTTATGATTCTATGACAGCAGTGGAAATTTCTACAGAGACTTTGCTCAACAAATCAAACATTCTCAGGCAGCTGGATATATAGCACACAATTTTATTAGCATATTTAGCTTTCAGACAAACAGCTTGGTAGGGGAAAAAATAAAGTCACAATGTCATGTTTAAAGACATTTTTTTAAACCTCAGCAGTGACAACCCACTTGGAGAAAGCATCATTTTAAATCATTGGTTTTCATTAATCAAAGTGATATGTAAGGAGTCACCCATGCTGTTTCTTATTAAACAAACAGAAATCTTTTTTTTTTTCCATCTTTCAGCTTTTTCACATATATATTTGTCACTTCTCAAAAGAATTAAAATATTTAATCACATGTAGTGAAAAGGGTTCCAACTGTTATACAGAACACAATAAATATATATAAAAAAAGAATCATTATTTAATATAATTTACGTGGTATTAAAGAGGGAAATGGGCTGCCAGTAAGACTTACAATTACATAAATAGTAGTCATTTACCTGAGGTTTTCAGTCTGTTTTTTTGTAATTTAATACTTGTTGCGAGCCCAGTGAAGGGCATGGAAATGGCTTTTAATTGCAAAGAAATGGACTGCCGTGTACTGGCTTGCAGTCAGAACAGAGGATCATTTTACAGTGAGCCTTCATTTTGTCTTCCTGTTGTCAGCAGTTAGAAAGCGGGATCGGATCAGAACAAAGCAAAATAGGACTCACTTTTATAAGCGCTGCTGAAATTAACACAAACCTTACTCTGACATATTTCCATTTCCTTTCAATTGAGAAATCAGGTTCAATTAAGCACTGTATGAGAGCAGGACAAAAAAAGCTTTTACACAAAAAGGAAGAATGAGCAAATCATAGAGAAAAAAAATGAAAATTTCAAAAATCTGTACATGTAAACATCACACTTCCACTGAGTCCAAAATGAAGAGGAGAGGGAGAGAGAGAAAATGCGTTTCCCGTTGGTTTAAAGTACATCTCCAAAGCAGAGCTGAATTTAAAACAGTTAAACAGAAGAACGAAGCAACACAAATTTAAAGCACCAACAAATTATAGAGGACCGATCGCAAAGGGGAAACCTGGATGATTTGACTGTATGTACACAACTGCAATAGAAAAATATCTTTTTTTCCTCCTCACATTTTTGCTGAGCTCTACAGCAGCCCAAAACAGGCCAATAATCTGTGTAGTTCAGCAGCTACTGTAACTTGAGTACACAGCCGGAACCAAAGCACAAATCTGTACATGTGAGTGTGTGCATTTAATCCATACATGCCGAGATGGTTTGAATGTGCCTTGAAAAATTATATGGCATGTAGTCAGATCAAATACAACCTGGCTGTTTGTGTGCGTGTGTGCGCCAAGTCCAAGCTAAGGAATAAAACAAAGCTTAAAAGCCCTAGAGGCTAAGTAGCATATTCATATTATAAGTATGCAAACTGGGGGTTTAATATGTACACTCACTCACAATGAACATCCATAATAGCTGAACAAATGAAGTGCTAATCTCGATAAACTCAGCAGGTCAAAGGCAAAGTGCAGAAACCTGAAACTGACCCATGTTTTTTTTCTTTTTTTTTAACATGTTGGATAATTATGGATACACAGTATGAGGTATAAAGTTGGGGTGGTAATACTTTTTATATGAAAATGTACCAACATGAAAAACCTTTAACACCAGTGCTATCAGCAACTTATTTACAAAGTAAACACACTTTGCCTTTGCAGGGCCGTAAGCAAATGAAGCCGCACCAGGTGACCCAAGCTCACTATGGGAAATGTACATCGTAGTGCACGCTTATTGTTTTGTCTGAAAGCCTCTAGTTTAAGCAATTTTTTTCTGATTGGATTTTTTTAAAGTAGTATAGAGCACTTAGGTGGGCTGTCCTTCGTACATGTGTGATGACTTGGGTCCACATGACTGCTTTGTATATATTGACATCCTTCCTTGGAATGTATAGACAAAACTTCACTTGTGATGATGGTGTTGTACAAAACAGTTGTAGAAAGACCACTTTGTAATACAAAAAGAATTAAAAAATAATAACTGCAATCATGACAATTATAATAAAAATAGAAATCATATGAGAAGGTGTCGACAGTGGGCCACTAGAAGTCCTCCACAGATGGTGAGAAGGGCCAGACGTCCAAGATGTCAGAGATGCTCAGATTATGGCTAAATCACCCAACGTTCTCCCATACCGCACTGTAAACAATGGCCGCACACGGTGAAGGTAAATCGAACCGGACTACACCTTTTCCAAGATTGTCGTTTGCCTTGTTTTTACAGTTTGTATCCATAAAGTTTGTGTCCATGAGGGAGCTGGAGGGAGCAAATATCCAGATGAGTGAATGAGCGTGACTTTTATTTCCCTTAATAATTCACCACCTTTCCACAAATAATGTTAATGGTCCATTGCCTATGTTACAAATGTAGAATTGTCACAAATCTCAAATTTCAAGCAACCAGAGCAGAACTTGGTGGCATGTGAGGTTAGTCTAAATTCAGCAGTGTTTGAGTGGTTTTAATAAGCAGCAGCACCCATCCCTCCATCACTTCGAATCAGCAGGAGCAAAAGAAAGACAGACAGAGACAGACAGAAGAGAGTGAAGCATCAGTCCTCGTACCCAGCCTTTATATCAGTCTCTAGTGCTTTAACGTAAGGACTGAGCAGATAAGGAGAGAGAAATATTAAGCAAAAGTAAACAATATTAACAAAGATCACTGTCATTTTACCTAAAACATCAGCAATTCCTTTAAACAGCAAACATCACCAATGTTAATCCAAATTGGTGAACTGCAACACAAGCCTTTTTTTTTTTACTCAAAAACACCAAAAAAAAAAAAAAAAAGAAATCGAGGACATGAACACAGCTCTTCCCTTAAAGTACGTAAATGAGCAGAAAGAAAAAACATGAATGTATCAAAGAATCCGCTTAAACAGCGAAATGAATGGATCCCTTAAGAATGAAGGTGATATTAAATGAAAACCAAAACAGCCACAGTAAGACAAGAGCACAGTGAGGAGAGGACTTGTCATTTTGCATATTTCCTCATCCTTGTCACTACCGATAATTAAGAGAAAGTCCAAATGCGCAGATCTGTCCAGACTAGCATAAAGTACCACATGTAAGACATGCAGTATTTTCCGTATTTATATTGGTTGGAGCCAACCGGAGATCACGTTACTACAACAAGATACTTGTAATGAAGGCAGAAAGCACAATGTAAAACTTGTAGATCTTACACATACTTCACTGAAGATCCGTTTTACATTATACTGCCATTACCTCATTTGCCTATTCTCAATGCTACAAGACTATGGAACTTGACTTTAGTGCTTGTGACTGCTCCTCATTACACGTCTTGGTCCAGCATTTATGCACAAAACTCTCTCTTTTAGAACCAGGAACGCATTTGATTATCGTTTGCATTGCAATAATCTTCCTCTTGCTCCCCACTGTCAGTGCAACCTCGAGCTTTGACACAGAGCTCCACGGTAGCAGAGCAGCACTGCCGCAGTGTGCAAAGAGGAGCAAATTACAGTGACACACCAGTCAGTCAGCACCTACACAAGCCGAACTCACTAACAAAAACAGCTTGCGTTTTCTCTTCTCTCTCTCGAAAGATTCAGTTCCTCAGAGATTCCCTCCACCTGTGCACGTGAAAGCTCTCATATCACAAACAGAGGAACCGATTTCTACTGATCTCTGAAACTAAGCACAAAATAAAGCGTCTAAATTTTAAAAAAGAACCAAAAAGAGATGCAGCTGCAAAGCAAATACAACCCTCAGTGCTAATGCATATAACTAACAAGATGAGAATGCAGGAAACTAGTATGGCAGTATTCTCTCTTACTGAGCATTCAAATTAACTTCTCCATCAGAAACGTTTTTTTTTTTTTGTAAATTTGTTGGTCTTTGTTTTTTTTTTTCCTTTTTCTTTCTTTCTTTCTTTCTTCTTTTTTTTTTTTTTTTTTTACAGGTTGAGGTGCTCTGGTTGTGCAGGAGGCTTGAGGTTTCAGGTCTGTGGCGTAAAGTCCAAGTCCTTAGCAGCAGAGTGGAATTAATGGCCTTTGAGGAAAAAGTCAACAGACAAAAAAGACTAACAGATCCTTCCTCCATCCCTTCATCACTCTCCCTCCATTGCTCCAGACATGTGCATGAAAGACGAGGTGACTTCAGAAGAATGGCATTAAAAAAATAATAATAATAAAATAAAAATAAGTAGTGGCGTATAGAGTCGGCATCCATCGTTTGGAATGCTGTGAGAGGCCCCAAAAGACCTGATCGTTAAAGCAGAAAACTTTACCTGATCAAAACACTTTATTAATTAATCCTCTAGTTCCAGTGTATTTCATTTCAGTGTATTTCTGTGATCAATACTTTCTAATGAATCGAATATGTATAGTACATTATAGAAGGAAAACTAATGAATAAATAACCATAGAATCAAACCAAGCTCATGTCCCATATGCATGCCCTCTTATAGATCCTGGAGAGGCACTGGACGCATAAGGTAGTAGTAGAAGGAGTGATTCCTCTCCCTCGGACAGAAAAACGGGAGTTGGGACACAAAAGGATTTGGACAGGCTGAGGTATTTCCAGGTGAGCTCCACCTGTATTTGTATGCATAAGATATACAATTTTCTCCCTACAGCAAAAGCAGTGTTAGGGAGCAGAGGTCAGATCGAGTGGAAAAAAAAGTGCTTTAGAACAGAGCGCATTTATGTACAGCGGGTGTAAAGGTCTTGTTTGTTTCTTTTCATTTTTTTTTAGGCATCTTCGTTCAACTTAACTCAAGCATGTCTTCATTTAGTAAGAAACAGGAGTACTGGCACTACGCGGTGCCTCCTGCTGAAAAGTCAATTAACAACCAAAAGAACAAAAATCAGCAAATTAGTGGCTCTAGAAAGCAGGTGGTATAAAAAAAATTATAATTAATTAAAGGAGTTGTTTTAGTAAATGGATTTAAGGGCATGGAGGTGGAGAGGTGTGTGATTCACAAGGCCGGCCAGCCATCCATCGGAACAGTGTTTTTTTTTTTTCTTCAGTGCAGCACTGCAGCATGCTCCCGTCTTCATCAGCCCCCTTTCCTTTGATTCGCTTTGCAAACGATCTGAATGTGCCAGCATACCGATCAACGCTTCATCATCACTCCTGTGTACACGCCTCTGAGGATGACAAATGACGGTGCAGAAAGAGTGAGGCTAGCAAATAGAGACCTGAGGAGATGGAGCGAGAGTTAAAGATAAAGGCAGACTGAAAGAGACAGAAAGTGGTGATGAGAGGAGAGGGACAGTGTACAGCTCAGTTCTGTTGTAGTATGAGGTTTTCCAGCTCGTCGGCCGAGCGGAGTAAGAAGGCTGCCGATTCGCGGTAGCCAGCGATCAGCTGACGCACTGCTGTCACTTCTGTATGGCTGAGCTGAGCGGAGGTCCCTCCTCCTCCTCCTCCACTCCGCCCGAGACTATTGGTGCTTGATGTAGATGAGTTTGAAGCCAGGGACTTCATACTTAGATCGGTAGGTCCTATAAAAAAACAGAGATGAAAGAGCACACAATGAGTTTATACAAATAACACTAGAAAAAAAAAATCTTGCTGCTGTAGTGCCGTCTCATTCTCACCGTTGGTCTGGGCAGCAGGGGTAGTGAGGGAGACCGGGTGCTGCATGCTGCCCGCCAGGCCAGCGAAAGCACGGTAGTTGTACCCAAGGCCTCCGTTGATGTACAGCTGGTCCTGGGAGTAAGCAGATGCTGCCAGAGAATATGCGGAGTGGGTCAGAGGCACCGGTTCACGAGAGACAGACTTCTCCAGAGCTATCTGATCCTCCTGAGGGGAAAGGAGAAACATTTTTCAAACACCTAATCACTATTACATTTTTCCCCATCGTTCACTTTACACCAGACTCTTACACAAAGTCAATTAAAAAAGTTTAATAAAACGAATCTCAGAAAACCTTTTTTTTCTCCTCTCATCTATCATTAATCAAATGAGTAATATGAGATGTGGCTATCCCCTGCCAGTGTTTTTCTCGTCCCCATCAATCATGTTGGGACGAGCCAGTAATTACGGCTTTATTCCTTGCGTGTCAGCTGCAGACAGAGCGTCTCATGACAGAAGCAACCAGACGGTGTTTCTCCTGTCAGTCAAACCACTTCAATTCCCTGGCATTTTTCCTCTACCAGAGATGATCAAACGTCTCTGTGGTTCTGATACTTTTAAATAAGCCCTGCTAATTGGCTGTAGTGTATGTTAGTCAAAATTAGCCTATGTATCAAATGGTGATATAAGTCATGCAGGACATACTTTTTTTTTTATTTGCATCACAGTACTGTATGTAGTCAAAAAGAATTGACCTACACTGACATTGCTAGGAGTTCTCATTATGTCTCAAATTTCAGAGGAGCAGAAAGCCTTTAAAGACAGAGGTGATCTCATCCTACTGGCAGGATTCCTGAAGATCCCATTTCTACGATTGTTTTAAAGCCACAGCACTATCAAACAAACATTTTGCCTATACAACATTATTTTTACTTCAATAAAGGATCTATCAACAAGTGGTGAAGTATCTACACAATAACTTTCGGAAAATCAGGTCTTGTTACTGCGATGAAAGATTGGCAATTTGCAACTCCAATAAAAGGCGTTCGGGACGTTTACTGCAATTTTCACACTGGATGTTAAACAACAGGACAGTTCAAGTTGGACAGTTCACGTTCATTAAACATTACATTAATTAAAATCATTGTGCAACTCAATAAACCTTTATATTAACTTATTAAAGTGTCTAACTCATATTTAAGTCAGATATTTGTGGCTTCTCTAATATAACCCATTAGCACTCTATTACAGCTTAATACAACACACACACACACACACAGGGTTACTGACGTGTGTTTGGTAGACGTCCATCCGCATCCTCTTGGCAGCGTTTCTCGTTTCGCTCTCACAAGCAGCAGCTAAAATGTTCTCTGCCATCGCTGAGGTCAGGTGTGGTGGCGTAGGCCGGGTCTGATTCAAAATACACACATTTACATGAATAATGAGTTAAATGAAAAAAAAAAAAAACATCACACCACTTAAACAACAAAAGAAGATGATTTTATTCTGCTTACTTCACCACAGGATTAAGTGACAAAAACATACACCGTGTACGTTGTGCAAGTATGTATAATGACCACAAGGGGTCAGTATTTGGTAATTAGAAAGAGCTGCCACTCTGACTGCTGCGCCACATTATATAGGCACCAGGACCATAAAAATATATCATTATATATTAATATAGCTCTTAGATGATCGTTTATCCGTGTGTGTCAGCGTAAGACTACCTCCATGCCGTTCTTCTTCATGCGCCGGCAGGATTTGAGGTAGGTGCGGATACGCTTGCGTGCACGCTCCTGGAACTCTGGGAACTGGCGGCTGCAGGATTCGATGATGGCTTGTATTTTCTCTTTCGGCTGCTTGGAGATGGGCACCATGCGGTCTAAGTTCTCATCGACAAACAGTCGTACAAACATCTAACACAAAAGCGGAAAGAGGCACACATTCAGATGTCATGCTGATACGTAAACTTTCAGTACTGTGCAAGTTTAATCAGAGACACATTTACACACATTGAATGCCTTCAGCCTCTCTGGATCCACTCCTTCGGTGTCGTTGATCTTATCGCTGTCATCGTGGTCATCGTGATCGTCGTCATCGTCATCGGCAGCCTGAGTGCGACTGACCGTCAGGTCCTCGGCACACATCTCCACCTTGATTGAGTCATAGCTTCCTGAACCATACTGAGGAGACTGCATGCATACACAAACGCACAATTTTTTCATTCAAGGTAAGTTCTTAAGGTCTGTGCATTGTCAGGTCATGTTCACTCAGGGTTTTTTTTTTTCTTTGGTCTGAATTTATTTAAACTTTTTTGATTGTACACCATACAACTTTAATAGAAGAAACCCCCAAACATTCAAAGCACAAAGTTTGTGTGTATTATAATTTATTTAGGGTTTTCTGAAACCAACACACACATTATATATATATATATATATATATATATATATATATATATATATATATATATATATATGTTACTCCTTTAAAATAGTCAAATACAACAAGAAGTTGGTGTATGTGCATATTAGCATGTGTGTGGACCTTGTTGGCGTAGTCCCTGATGTCTCGGTCGAGACGCAGCTCTGAGGGCAGTGGTGGTTTGTGATATTTTCGGCGAAACTCCTCCGAGTGCTCGGGGTTGAATGTGGCCAGCATGGCTGCGGCAGTGGGCAGGGCCTGACTCATTCGCTCTCTCAGGTTCACCGGTTGCTGCTCTTCTGAGGATGACGATGAAGTAGTGCTGAAGTCCAGTGGCACAGCTGTCCTGTTCCCGTTCACCTGACTATACGACACAGTCACCGGTCCAGCTGCTGTTCCGTCACTCACAGAGACCACACCAATAGAGGGAGGAGTCATGCTGTGGATGCCATTGCCGCTCCCACTTTCTGAAGACGAATCATCTGCAAAGACAGTTTACACAATTTAAACCCATAACGCAAACTTTTTCTGGTGAGGATGCACAATAAAATGTGGCATTAAAAAAAAAAAAAAAAACTCAATGTCTATAGCAGTTATGGTTTCTTCCTGTCCATTCTAAAAGTACAGTAGAAGAGCAACAATGCTGCCTGTAGAGGGCACTGTAGAGCAGTGATTTAAACTATATACAGTCCTGTATATGTAAATGTGTGTGCATGTACAGGTGTGAGAGAAAAGCCTAGAGGATGTGTGTTGCACAGTGAGGTGCGAAGGGTTTGGCTGTATGATGCGAATTAGTTAATGAAGCCTTAATACACTCCTCCTGCTGTGGTTCTTCCTGCTCGGGGATACTGGCATGTACAATCTAATTTCCTGACACAGTAAATACCTCCACCTGAATCCCCATGAGACCTGCGTTTTCCTCTATGCCTTTCCGTAGAGATTTTCAACATAAGTAGTACTGTCTGGTTTTCTTCTACTTAAAGCAGGTATTAGTACTTTTTTTTTCTTTTACTGTATAAGACAACTTCACAAAAAACTCGGATTTCGGTTGCTGTGTCTCATTCCTCACGAGATTTCTGTCTTATTTTATCTTAGTAGTTGTTTCTCATCCCCATCAACTTTGGCTTGATGATTAAGATCAATAACTAGATTTCTTTGCAGCACTTGTCATAGTTAGCTTGTATCTCACAAGAACACCTGTGATGGTGTAAATATACTTTTATTACTTATATTAATTATAATAAAGAGGCTTAGAATTGTGTACCTGGTAAGAGTTATTGCAAAATTCTACAACAATGACACTAACAACATTCAACTAGAGTAGATACTAGCACACGTGACAGGATCATGAGCATCCATGGCTCCCTGTGGGGAGCCAAGATCAGCCCGTCTGCTCGGATCCCATAGAAAACCTAATGCAGCCCAAACAAGGTCACTATGGCCATGACAGAGAGACACCAGAACAAGCAGAGTTCAAGTTTGTTGGCCTCCAAACTCCCTAGACCTCAATCTGATCAAGCACCCATGGGATGCGTCCCATAACCCACAGCAACCAAAAGCTCCACTGCCAACATCCTGGTGCCAGACACTCACAGCGAAGCCATGCTCAGAGGAAACCAGAGCCATAGCTCTCATTCACAGTATCTCAGTCAATTTGTATAAATAACTTGCAAGAGGGCAATCCAAAGGCAAATATTAAAATAAATAAGACTAGTTATTCCCTTATGATGTATATAAAATTATACATCATAAATGAATATATTAAAGTATAAGGAAGAGTTAATGTGTGCATCTGTGGTAGCCAGGGGGCTGCAAAATAAGACTGACAACACACTTTTCACAAAGTAAACCTATTATCGTTAACATTTCTGCTCTATGTATTATAGGTGGTAATAAATGTAAATCAGCCTTTATTAACATGCATAGGTGAGTGAAGAAAATTAGTATTACTAATGAGACATGAATCTGAACGGGTATTTCTACAGTATTTGGCCTACAAAAGCATTATACAAGTTAAATTAAAGGCCCATTATTGTATTGTTAAAAGTGTAATATAACTTGGGTTGCTGTAAGGTGCTATATAAATACATGTTGATGGATTGATTGATTATATTTAAAGAATGTAAGAAAAAAAACAAGCTTACAGTTTGCTTAGACGCATTTGTTGTTTATGGCTTAGAATCCTAAAATCTCACTTGTGCCACTGTCACATTGAGGAAATTGGAATGCGTGTGGAAAAAAAGAAAAGAAAAGCAAGACTGTGTGTGTGTGTGTGTTTGATCAGTGTCACAGAGAGGGTTGTGTGGGCAGCCAAGCAGAGATAGAGAGAAGGAGGATGGGTGAGGTGGAGGGCCAGGGCACAGACAGAAGACACGGTGAGAAAGAAAAAGCTAAATAAACTATATATATATATATATATTTGAATGTAGAGGAGACAACAAAACGTCATGACACTAGATGGGTCTGAAGGGAAGAGGATGGAGCAAAGTAAATAAAAATGTGAACTTTGAGAAGAGATTCAGGAATGCGAGACACAGGGAAATACAGAAATAAGGACAGTAGGAAGAGAATGACCACACACAGTAGAGACAAGTGTGGCAAAGACAGTTGTCTATTTATTAGACTGTAAAGAGTAGCCGTGCGTTGAGAGGAAGGCTAGCCAAATGCCTGCCAGCTCTAACCCAACTGCTTCAGTTTTATCACAGACAAAGACACACACACATACACACAAACAAACAGCCCCAGTCACTCTCTCCTTGCCTGTGACTCACTGGTGTGTCTTAAGAGAGTGTTTTAATGACAGCTGTGACAGCCTGCTATCTTATGTATATAAAGTGCGTTCGTCGCTACATCTTTACTGCTGGGAGCGTCTGCATCTGCCGCTGGAGCTCTGATTTGCTGAATACACCATTTCTCTCATTTTCTATCACTTTTCCTCTTTCCATCTTTCTGTGTCTGCCTTTCAAGTGCAGATGTGCCAGTTAAAGCACTGCTTTTTTCTGTCAAGTCACCTGGCGGCAAATGTTTTTATTTATTTAATTTAAAAAAGTGTACATGTGAATGTAATGTGTCTAAAATGTGTCAGTAAATGCATGAAAAGGCAATGGTGTGGTAATATAGAAAATAAGCGCTTTGCTCCATTCCCTTGGTTGCATTTACACTGCAAAAGCACTCCTAAACAAAAGCACTACCTAAAATCTTTAGATCCCATTTAAACCCGCATTAAAATAGTTGCACCATGTGCTAAAGTGAAGTAATGATTAGTCCAGGCTTGGGAACATCATGTGGTAGCCGTACAAGCCCTTGGTTAATGACTGGCTATTCTATCTGCATCGACTCTTGAGTATCGTACATCAACAGAATGGCTAAACAATTAGAAATAACAGCACCACTGAAATCATTTCATCCTTATACTGCAGTCATTTTGTGCACTGCGGGCTTCTGTGGGTGTGGGAGTACAGCTAAAACATATACATGTAAATTGGAAATGACTTGATTTTAGTAGTCTAATTATGTGCATTATCCTGCTGGAAGTAGCCATCAGAGGATGGGTACATGGTGGTGATAAAGGGATGGACATGGTCAGAAACAATGCTCAGGTAGCCCGTGGCATTTAAACGATGTCCAATTGGCACTAAGGGATCTAAAATGTGCCAAAAAAACATCCCCCACACCATTACACCACCACCACCAGCCTGCACAGTGGTAACAAGGCATGGACCAGGCAACATTTTTCCAGTCTTCAACTGTCCAATTTTGGTGAGCTCGTGCAAATTGTAGCCTCTTTTTCCTATTTGTAGTGAAGATGAGTGGTACCCGGTGGGGTATTCTGCTGTTGTAACCCATCCGCCTCAAGGTTGTGTGTGTTGTGGCTTCACAAATGCTTTGCTGCATACCTCGGTTGTAACGAGTGGTTATTTCAGTCAAAGTTGCTCTTCTATCAGCTTGAATCAGTCGGCCCATTCTCCTCTGACCTCTAGCATTAAAAAGGCATTTTCGCCCACAGGACTGCCGCATACTGGATGTTTTTCCCTTTTCACACCATTCTTTGTAAACCCTAGAAATGGTTGTGCGTGAAAATCCCAGTAACTGAGCAGATTGTGAAATACTCAGACTGGCCCGCCTGGCACCAACAACCATGCCACGCTCAAAATTGCTTAAATCACCTTTCTTTCCCATTCTGACATTCAGTTTGGAGTTCAGGAGATTGCAACTGCCATGTAATATGAGAAATTGAACAGGTGTTCCTAATAATCCTTTAGGTGAGTGTATTTCAAGTGTTCATTTCTTTTAATTTTGATGACTATGGTGGCTTACATCTTAAGAAAATCCAAAATTTAGAAAATTTGAATATATGTAAAAAAAAAAAAAGTTGTGACTACTGAAAAGTATGACATGTACAGCACACAAGCAGTTCAAGGTAAAGCAAACTTGTGTAATCAAAGGTGTTAGACATGGGTGCAAGTATCCCGGCATGGTTAAAACGCTAAAAGATTCAGTGGCAATATGATGTAGCTGCCTGCCAAAACCAACATTTAAAACTATTCCTACTTGCATGGAAGCACTTTCAGCAGGAAAACACATCTGGTAACATCATGTTCCATCTTAAACAACAGTCTGCTTTCTTAGCGACTGCTTCCAAGTCATCTTCCGTCAATGCACTCACAGGCAGTGTTGGGTGTAACGCGTTACAAAGTACAAAAATTACTTTTTTGATGTAACGAGTAATCTAACGTGTTAGGTCCGCCATTTAAATACTCAGTTTTTTTTTATTATTCAAATGTAATCAATTATTCAGGCAATTTATGTAATCCGTGAGCCAGACAGCAGTCATTCCCAATCCGTTTGTGTGTGTGTGTGTGTGTGTGTGTGTGTGTGTGTGTGTGTGTGAGAGAGAGAGTGAGAGAATGTCGTCCTACAAGCCCTGCCCCTGATAACCTGCCGCCCTCTGTTATTCCTGCTGTTATACCCCTATCTCACCGGTGTGAGGACTGACGCGCGGAAAGATAAATCACAGCACCAAAACTCGAGGTAAATCATGATGAGCCGTACTTACGGCCACCGCGCAAAACCGCGTAGGTGAGATAGGGGTATAGTAGATAGGGGTATTAGTAGATAGAGTAGATTATGAGCCAAACTTCACTGAGTCATAATGGTAGAATAATTAAATGGTCTAGACTAAAACAACATGCATGAGGAATTACAACGGAGAATTGATTTGATATTAAACAAGTTAATATCAAATCACTGCTAGATAAGTCCTGTATGTTATTGGTAAAAAAAATAAAAAATTTAAAAAAAATCTAAAAAATTTTTAGTCCCTGAGCTTCACATCTTCTGTGTTATAAGAAGAATTCAGTCTCACGATTAGCGTGGAAACTAGAGCATGAAAGCAGGCCTTAAATTTTGGTATTTATAGCCCAGTTTAGCACAATATTTATTAAATGTTTAATCCCAGTGTGAGTCTAAATCACATTTATAAATAATTATGTAAATAATGCATCATTGGAGGTTACAAGAACTCAGTCTTGTCTTTTATTTGATAGGCCTAGATAATAGAAACCTAGAGGATTAAGGTGAGCCATAAATTGTGTTTTTAAGTGCAGTAAACAAAAAGACCTGAACGGTTATTTTCATAATTAAAAGATGCTTTAATTCTACATATTGTTAAGGAAAAAAAAATTTATGTGTTTTTATATCATGTAATTTAACAGCATCACTTTTGTCTGTTTGTTTGCAAACACACATTTTCTAAAAAACATGTAATGCACTACATAGCCTCTATCCTAGATAGTGCATAGATGTACTGATAATAGCCAAAATCAAAAGCATATAAAAGTAATAGGATCTAGCATCTATTACCAAATATTTCATTTTCCACAGCAATATCTGACATCTGCCTCTTCTGTTACACAGAGCAGGCTCTGACTACAGAGTGCTTATTTCTCTACTAATACTAATACATCTAGCTACATTTTCTCAACAAAAAAAAAAGAAATGGCAATAAGAGATGCAGTTAAGCGCAGATATAGTTAGAAGCCATTTACCATCTGAAATACTACATACATTTCCTAACAAACAGCAAAGTGGATTATGGTTTTCTCCCCCTCCAGGTGCATTATTTGAACACTTATCTCTAGCAGTGCACTACAGGATTTCATGGCCACACTGTATATTCTTCACGCCTTGAGACATGATTACAAAATAGCGAAAGAATAAAAATTATGCAGTATATAATGCGTTAGGTGTGCTTTTGGAGAGACAGTGACCAGTCTGCTTTTACGCTGCACTAGCAGCTTAATCTTTACTGCGGTATGCTCACATGCCATCAAGCACTAGCACAAATTAACAGTAACAATATTAATAAATTATTACTTTATTACTACATGTTTATGTTTAATTATTATGAAGGATAACCCAGACCAGAGACGAAAGAGGGGCCCTACTATGTAGGAGAATTTTCACACACACGCTTGTACACACACAAACACACTTATTACTCTCTGACATGGTCTCTGTCTGGTTACTGGAATCTTCCTCTTTTTGCATGACTTTAACAGGAAATCTCTCTAATAACACTTGCTTTTCCTCTATTTGAGAATTTCACAACATTTAAGACATTGCATTGTCGTTAAACAGATTTTCCGAACTGCTACACCCTTTTAAAAAAAAATTTCCTTCCCTGAGGGCGTTGTTGCAGTACAGTTACTAAAGAAAAGTCACTACACATGGACACAATTTTTTTTTAATGCTTTACACATGCACACACGTGGTTACAAAGTTATAATAAACAGTACATACGCACGAATGTTGACTGTATAAGTAACGTGCGCACACTAAGACTAAGCACGGGAGACTATTGTCCACAATCCCTCAGTGCAAGACAGGGTAGAACCACTGGCTCAGTTATGATCATGTGACGCTCGGCAGACAAAGCGTATGCATAATACTAGTATATCAAGATCTGCTCGTATATCAAATTTAAGTTTATTTAAAATTTTGCTCATCTTGCAAAAGGCTCGCAGACCAAATTACCCACAATCCGAGATTTCACTGTACATAATTAAAACTCAGTTTTATTAGTTTAAAATTACAAAAAATATTTGTGACTAAGCATTGATCATCCTATTATTTATTTTTCATTAACGATATAAAGAGTAATACTTAATCATAATCTCATATTGGTCAGTAATGTGATTTAATGCTTTGGTGGCCAACAGAAGTGTTTAAGATTTTAAAATTAGGCTGTGGCATTTATAAGTCTGGTGATGGCTGATACAGCGACATTATTTATAATATTAAATGAAAACAGTATTGATGTGGATCAAGTAGGATTGCAGTGGAAAGAGCAACAGAGAGCTTCTGTTTATGAAGTTTTTTTTGTTTATTTTTTTCCCATTGCATTTAGTCAAAGACCAATAACAGCTGATCAAGAACTATATGCTGGCTAAACCTCACAAAGACTTACTCGGAAGCAATTTTTTTCTTGCCTAATCAGCTTTTAGTGCATACGACTTTTAGATTTAAATTGTTTTATCAGGTTACTTGTTATGCAGGAAGAAACATTGTGTAATACTTTCACAGAGAATTTATTTGCTTCATTAATCATAAAATACATCCAGACTGAGACTGCAACAATACCCAATTATTACAGTTCTGAGTTAAAGTTTTATACGATTACATTGCCTGGTTTCAATGGCAGACATTATTTTCCATTTAATTTGTCATCATTAAGTAAACAACTCAGCAGAAGAAGCACTAACTGCCTGTTCTGTTCGGTGCAATTTTCTCCTGTAAATTTCTTTCTTGGTTTTGTATGTGGGTGTGTGCAAATAATAGCGTACCGTGGAGCGGATTTGGTACATGTAACTCATGCAGATGACCTCCAATCGGCCGAGTCCTCTGACGGAGCCGTGCCAGTACCGTCAATCATTCATTCCTGCTGCTGCTGCATATGAAAGGAGCACTTATCAAACATGTGCTCTCTTCCTCTATCCCAAGTCTTTATTCCCCTCCTGGAATGCAGTGTCTCTCTCTCTCTCTCTCCTCCCCCTTCATCCCTCTACTTTCATTTGTCCACACAAAAGAGACCCACCCTATCATCTCTCCGCCACTCCTTTCTTCCATCTTCATCCGAAAAATAAAAGCAACCCATTTTGCTTAATTGAAATTGTTCTAATGGCACAGCGTTTATACAGTGTACAAGTATAGGCGATTGAGATATTCATCCTGACCCAGGTTTTATAAACATCTGTATTTTTAAATACGGGGGGGGAATAAATAAAAAAATAATTAAAAAAAAGAGTCCAATGTTTCCATGCATATACCAAAAAATGAAGAAACGAAAAAAGAAAATCATTTTTCCAGTGCTTGGTATTGAGATTGAGAGAGAGAGAGAGAGAGAGAGAGAGAGAGAGAGAGAGGCGAGCAAAAGAGAGTGAGTGAGAGCAAGCGAGAGAGCTGACAGTGCAATTTGGCTGCTCTGAATATCCCTCTGATTCATGGAGTCTTTACTGCATTGGGGGCAGGACAAAAAACAGAAGGGTGTGTGTTTAAGAAGCACAAGGACACACACACACGGCCAAACAATCCCACTCACACTCCCACATGTCACTTGATTGAGACTAGTAGGATGTTGTCAGGTTGTGCGGTTGGTCCACAGGCAGTCAATCAATGCATTACCCATAATTCAGTGTTGGGGCAGACAGCTGAATACTGCATCAGCCACCAGCTGCCAACACAACGATCACAGAACACATCCTACACATGAACACGAGCACGCGCACATACGCACACAGCTGCAACATAATATCGAAAATGTTATGTTCCACGAGTACGAAAGCAAGCAAAAGTAATCATCCTGCCTCATATTTAGATCAGACGAGCAGCGCCGTTTCAGCCGCGTGCAACCGTACAGTAAATCACAATGCTTATTAAATCACAGATCCCTGCTTTATTCTGATTAGATAAAAAGAAAAGTACAGTGGCAATTTATTTCTATGGTATTTGGAATAACAACGCTTTAATTTAAGAATGAACAATATATCAAATGTCATGCTGTCTAAACTTGTTTAATCAATATGATTTAATCTGGAACAGCTATTGTGTATAAAACTGTAAGCAGCATAAATCAATGGTTTCATTGTAGTCTGGTTAAAGCACATTGATTGAAACTAACAGTACAGATTAAAGCCAAGCATTAATTAAGGGAATTGTTTCTTTAATGTAGCAACGGGAAAATAAATTAACATCCACTTTGCCATGTACAGAAACTAGACAGCAGTTTCTCAATGGATGCGCCTGTGTGTGTGTGTGTGTGTGTGTGCGCGCGCGCACATCGAACTCTAGATTTTTAATTCAGTTCAATGCTGCTCCAATGAAGATATGAACTGCTGCTGTAAATACTGTTTAAACGTGGGTCTTTCCAAATGCACAGAAATGCACACCACTGAACGTTTTAACTCTTTCACATCAAAATTGTTTTTATCCTGTCCAAGTATTCAATATTTAGTCAATTAATCGTACATGTGAGAAAATTCCGATTCAATTATGAAAAAAATTCAATGGTTCTATAAAAATTTTTTTAATAAGTATCTAAATGTTAATAATTTTTAGTGATCAATTATGATTTTATGACAAAAGAATTATTAACTATACACAGCATTGTTTTTGTCCTACACAGAACTGTTGTACACTGTTTTAAAACATTTAAAGTTTCACCAAAAAAAAAAAAACCTTTTTGAAGACTTTTTTAATATTTATATATATATATATATATATATATATACATATATTTTTAACCGTGTAAAAACAATTGTAAAGATATCAGTGACGTTCAGAACAGCAAAGACAGAGCAACCAAGAGCACCCAAAACTAGAAAATAGATTTTTAGTCACAGTAGTGGTGTCAGAGATTCACACGGGATTTATGTCTAATATTTTTCTATTTTCTTAAATTGAATATCCATAAGTGTGTATACAGGGTAAAAAAATAAATAAAATAAAAAACTCCCATAAGAATAAAAATCATTTCAAATCGTTTCACATAGAACCGGGCAAATGGTTTTATTTCAATCTTTCCACATTTTAGATTAAATTTAAAGAATTATAACTGAAACATCTACAGTATGAAAAAAAACCTATACTGACCTAAAACATGTTCACAAACCAAATCTTATATTAAAATCTGCTTCATACAGTTTAGAAGAAACCAAGCACTTTGTTTTACTGTGACGGACTTCAAAGTGCCTAAAGATAAAAAAAAAAAGAAAAGATAAAAAAAACACTGTTTATGTAACAACCACAGCAGCAACCTCAACTTCTCTCTCTCTCTCGTCTGTTCCAACCACTCAGCATGGCCTGATCATCTGTCATAATCTGCTCTGTTTTCTCACTGGTTCATGCCTTAAGTTAATTTTCTTTGTGCTTGAATGATTTATGGGTCACGTGTGGATTAAAACAATAACAGACATGGTAGTAAAGCACACACAATATATACATACTGTACACACACACGCACAGCTAATTAACTAATTATTTTTTTTACTTTTTGGTATTATATTAAATAACATGGATTATTAAATATTATGGATTATTAAATAAGATTTTCTACAAAAAAAATTATTTGTATTTTTTTTTTATATAAATAAAACACCTGAGACGAGCACACAATGATCACATCTTTTTTAAAGTGCTTCTAATACTTGTTTATGGACTGGGAATAGAGAACAGATGCCCATGATTGGCTAGTGCTGCTTTGATAAGCACCGCTCCCCATCTGAGGGCATGACCACCCTGCTCCCTAGACTCTTGGCTACAGATGCATCAGCCATCATCAGATGACAGAGCGAATGCTTATCGGTTACACTGTTCGGCACAGAAGTAGTTATATTCAAGAGCGTTTGGACGATTCCCAGCCATGGGTGAATGATCGGTGCATGTTTAGCTCTCATCAAAATTAACCTGTATGTCTCGGGAGTTTAGCTTTGAAAACCTGGCAATACATGCAATCAAATTAATTATAATTTATTGATTAAAATTTAATCACAGTTTATTGCAAAAACAGCTGGGCATTAAGGAGGTCTTCACTGGAATGTTTTTTTTGGTCTCTTCTCTCTTACCACACATGTGACTCTATTGCTGGGAGAGAAAAAATTCTGTCAGCTCTACTGTACCTTGCAATATGAACACACAGTGTTCCTCTTATACTAGATGTCAGTACAGATAAACTGTCTAAAAATGTGAAGTGAACACACACACAGCTCTATTTTACACATTTCTTGCAACTTCAACAGGGAGTGAACTGGGTCATGCGATTCTGTCTAGGACACAAACTGGGAACATCTCAGTTTGCCCTCAGTCACCCGCCCACCCACGTGTGCGTGCACACGAAAACATACAAAAACACACAGCCTAACAACGGCACCCCAACTGACTGCTGAACACTTGTATATGTATATATGCATGAGCGCACTGTCAGTGCCTGCTTGTGCAAATGAAACGTAAATGGATGTATGCATGCACTGTGTGGAAAATATTACTCCAGTACATGTTGTGTATGCAGGGTATTTGAGTGCAATTATGTCCGTATGTATTATGTATGTTATGGTAAATGACGTCCTGCAGCGCGAAGACCAACAAGAAAAGATCAGGGTCAAGTGGGATTGAACTAAAAACACCAGCACCTTAATGAAAGCTGCTTTCATGGGCGATTTTACAGTTTCCACACAAACACTACCAGATCCAGACTGTCACATAAGATACATAAGAGTTAATCCAGGTTGGCTATATACAGTGCTGTCTAAATATATTGGCAACCAAATCTAAGGGTTCAACTCAAATAGTTGTCATTATAACATTATGCATAATATAATTTTCTCTCTATACAAATATCTATGTGCCAGTTACTGAAGTTCCATGTTAAGGAAATGCAAACAAATTGGTAGGAGAAAAAAAAAAAACACACACTTTGTAAATTGCTCTCAGTCACCTGGAACTGTATTTGCCTCTGACCCTGCCTAGTCTTGTTTCCAATTTGCATGCTTGAAATAAGCTTAAAATAGAGTTCAAACGGTAAGGAGGATCCTAAAGAAAAAATAAATTATTCTAGACGTTTGAACTTGCTGTTAACTTGACCCTGTTTGGACGAGTTCCAGCATCGAATCGGTCCTTCTGCTGCTAATGCATCTCACCAATTGCATCTCCTCCACCTCATGCGCCATTAGAACTTCAGCTAGCATTGTCTGACTGGTGACTAAAGGTGACTGCGTACAAAGAAACGCAGCCCTGTCAAATATGAAGGTGGGTCAATGATGCTTTGGGTCTGTTGTGTTGCTCATGGTTTAAAGGCTTTTTCGAGACTGATGGCTGATGGTATCATGCATTATGCCAAGCACCAGGAAATTTCGACTGCTGGCTTCCTCAAGAAGATTCAGGCCATTGTGATATAATTCAGTTTATATCAATCTTCTGTAATAGACCAGTTAAGAACGATAAGCAAGCTTTTATTTTGAGCAGTACTCCACCGGGATGCCCTGAACACGCTGTTGTGTTCCTTGAAGCAGAAATTCCCAGACTTCTGCTTCACTCAATCATTCATCTTCTATTCCATTTATCCTGTAAGGCAGTGGCCCCCAACTACAGGACCGTGGACCTGTACCGGGCCGTGGATGATTTTTTGCCGGGCCGCACAGAAAAAAAATTAAAATCTACATTTCATAATGTACATTTAATTTTATTTCCATTTTACTGAACTATTTTTCAGAGTGTTGTATTTAAAAATGTTTAGATCTCTTCCATTCGCTTCCGTCTGCACATCGCAACATGCGATTCACATGCTTCAAGCTCGCTCTGTATAATAGATGGGGCTTTAACTCGGCTGACATTCTGATTTAAAATCAAGGTGGAATATCTTTCATTTTCAACAATCTATCTTTGTGAGACGGATTTGTCTGCAGTGACGACAATGAAAATGAAATTAGGGAGCAGGCTGGACATGAGGAATACACTTCAGGTTTCACTGTCCCCATCATTCCTAGATGGGAACAGCTTATTACATGGAAAGAAGCTCAGGGTTCGCACCAATTCTGCGTTATGGTGATATATTCATTATGCTTTGTTACTATCATAATCTGTGTGTCTTTGTGCAATGGTATTAAACTGATATACCAGGAGGAAACCCACTAAGCATAGATAGAACATGCAAGAATTGAACACTTGACCCTGGGGGTGCGAGGCCACGGTGCTAACCATAATGTCACCATGCAGCCACTTTCAGTTCAACAGAGGCTAAATGAGGGACTAAAAGGGTAGCATTGTGTCTTTCTAAGGTTTATGAAACTATGCATCAGGTAAATATTGAATACATTGACATCAGTTAAATGTCAACTTGTAAATGAAGTGACCATTTGGAAGGTACTAACTACTGCATACCAGGAGCACCCATCAAGACGCTCGGAACCAATCATCGAGCCATCACAGTTTAGAACTGAGTTCAAGCTGTTGACTTGCACTCCGAACAATCTGATCAAGCGTCTCTGGGATGTGGTGAACAAACAAGCCAGATCCACAAACATGCCCCGTCTCACAACTTACTGTACAAGAATTAAAGGATCTGCTGCTAATATGTTTGTGCCAGATATCACACCCCACCTTTAGAGGTCTTGTCGAGTCCATGACTCAATGGATCAGAGCTGTTTTAGCACCACAAGGGGAGCTACAAACATTGTTTTATACAAATTTACATGGGCAGTTTTCATTCATAAGTACCTGCCCCTGAAGTATTCATTAAGTGTTCCATTATAAGTGTGATTTTTTTTTTGTTTGCTTTTTTTTTACGGTTTTCTCAGTAGAGGAAATCAAGATCCTTAAAAGAACATGTATAAGACAGTTACAGTAGAAAGAGAGTAAGTTATAATAATGTTATAGTACACAACTTTAAGCTCTAGCAGTTCTGTGACATGCCACTGTGCCATCCTTGGCCTTCCCACAAGTACATTATTAGTCACTGCAAGAACTCATAGTCAATCAGTGTGTTTGTGTGTGGGGAGGTGGCACTGATGAAAATGGGTAAGGGGTCGAATAGAGTGTATGCTTAAGCATGTGTGTGTGTGTGTGTGTTGCTCGTGTCGTTTTTCATTTGCCGCTACTACATTCTGACAGCTTGATTTTTTTTTTCTGGCTGCGGACCTGACCTGAGTGTGAGCGCAGTGATAGATGCTAATTTCTTCACTCCCACTACCTGTAGTTGTTCCACAGGGAGTGTGTGTGTGTCGAGGAGAGGAGGGTTTCTCCACTGAGCTGGATTACTCTGGATTATCCTGCTAAATGCAGCCACAAGCTTCCTAGGCTGAACCTGGAATCCAAATTGCCCAAAGTAGAACAAAACTGAGAACTAAGTAAGGGGAAAAAAACAATACTTAAAGCAATTATCTATAAACTGGGGAAATCATTCCATCAGAATTTTAGACTGTTAGCTGCATGACTGTTACAAAAACAAGCCTGATTTTGTGTTTTTTGGCTCTCGCAGAAAATAAACACATAGCACAGCATAAAATAAAAATACCTAGATACTTTGTTGTTGTGTTGTTTAGTCCTCACAAAATTCTTCTGGATCAAAAAATAAAAAAATAAATTATGTCATCCAGATCTTTCTTCATATTTAAGTATTATAAAGTAGAACAAGAAGTTATTTCTTCCCCCCTCCTATATAATCTTTTCCTTTTCCCCCTCTCATGATCCTTCTTTTCAAAAAGAAAAAAAAAAGTAATTTTACACAAACGTGCACTAGCCCCAGCTTTTCTCTTCAGCTTTTTCATTGTAAAATCTTACCAAGTCTTTTTCCTTTCTGCTGGTCCGAACATCGTGCAGTTTTGACAGACATTAATGTTAATTTTGCGTTCATACAGAGTGCTAAAGATATAATCTCCACTGAGATGAACTGAGGGTTCAGAGCACATGTCTAATCACAAGACCAAGAACAGGGTTGCTCAGAGGCAACACTTGAAATCAATCGTGGATTGCACACGCTGGTTACTTAGAGTTGCCGTGGGCAGTCTAAGAGTTTGTCTGTATGAGTGCTCCTGCTGCTCTTTATAGCACATATGCACATCAAGAAAAGTGTGTGTGCGAGAGAGGGGGGGGAGGGGGGGAGTACAGAGGCTGATGAGACCGGTGATGTGAAAGGCAGCGTTAAGTCCTGCAGAAGCATTATGCATGTGGAGCAGCCAGGCTGAAAGGTGGGCAGTGGTTCTGCTGGTAATAGGATGTGAGTAGACAGAGTGCTGTCTGACCTCCCCCCCAACACCCCCATGCCCTTTAACCCAATTCCCAACACACACACTTATAATTAAGAAATCTTACACAATAAAGGCAAGAGTTTTTAATGACATTTAAAAAAAATCCACTAGTGTTTAAAACTACATTTCGAATGTAAGATTTTTCAAGCATTTTAAAATACAACACTGTACTACATTTATTGTTTTTAATTTCTGCTCGATATTACTGAGAACACCCTCAGTATCTCTCTGTCTAATGGAGGGATGGGCAGACTGAGACGAAGGAAAGATTTACATTCAGGCATTTGGCAGACGCTCATATACAAAGCAACTTCACACAAAGATAAAAATAAATAAATAAATCATAAATAAAAAAAATTCACAAAACCAAGACTGTAGCCTACAATGAAAGTTCCATAATGACAAACCAAAACAAACCTAAAACCTAAAATTAGAACGTCACGTCCAAGACATGGTCGAACAACAGAAGGCAAGCCTTCATAGATAACACTCTGATCACTCTGATAAGTAAGTCTCATTAAAGCCCAAGTGATGAGAATGCAAATCAGTGTGTCTAGGTTTTAGTGCCAGTGATTGAAAGTCCTTCCAGAAGGAGGTGTAGCACTCAGATGTGCAGCACATCCTTAGTGTAAGAATAATGAGTGAGAAAACTGATAGGGAGTTTATCCATATCCCAGTTATCAATCCCATGTTGTATATGATGACATATCACTCACAGACTTTTCGTTCTTTATGCGTTCGTTCATTTACCAGAATTAGAAGTGTGACAAAATTAGAAAAAAAAATGTAAGTTGTATGTCGTTATCATTTTAATAAAATATATATACATTTCACTTAACATGTACTGTAATTAAGCTACAATGAGTTTCACTCCTTTAAATTAATTACGGGGGAAAAAAAGGGTTTTTAGATGCACTGTATGTATAACACACACACAGTCTAATTCAAGGTTTTTTCTTTATTACCTATACTATTTTCTATATTATAGAACAATACTGAAGTCATCAAAATGACACATCAAATTATGCAATAAGCAAAATAAATATTTTTTTTAATCATCAAAGGAGCCACCACTATTGCTTTGGACACTTGGCATTCTCTCAACCAGCTTCATGACACCTGAAATGATTTTCCAACAGCATGGTTCTGTATACAGTTTGGTGAGCACTTGCTGGCTGCCTGTTCTGTGCAAACCGTCATTAATGTAAACAGTGGCTACTTTGAGGAATCCAAAATATGAAAAATATTTTAACACTTTTTGTTTACAAAACAAACTGTCATTCAATAGTTTTTTAGATTTTCTTTATTGGTTTACAACATATAAAATAGCAAAAAAATAAATAAAAAAGTACTTTCCAGACATTTGACTGATGCTGTATACACACATACTGTACGTCCTGTATATTCCCTGCTGTGTGAGACAATTCATTTTATCAGCAGTTTCAGAAAAACTCAAAACAGCCCATTTGGCATAAATAACTATTTCACATTAAAAGTCAGACCTTTTTCCCCCCTTACTGATGTTTGATAATTTATATAAATAAAATGAATTTTAGGTCTAACTTTTTGCAACCCAAGTAGTTCTCCCATGTCTTCACCAGCTCTATACCATCACACTGTATAAGAAGCGTGTCTATATATTTGGGGATTTTGTTTTAATCTCTCTACTGGCCCAAGACCTAATGAGTTACAAATTAGGCCCTGGTCACTACGTAATCCTTACATTTTTAATCCTTCAATTACAGCTTCCATGCACATGCAAAAACTAAACGCAACCCGAAAATACTAATTTCAATTCCCTAAATTGGCAAAGTGTCAAGAAAAAGGCAGATAAGCCAGAGTGGGCATGTGTGTAGGAGTAATAAAGAGACAAATGCAGACGGAGATGTTTGCGTGTGTGCGAGATTAAGATAATGAGAGAAAAAAAAAGCAGGGAGTGGGAGTAGGCGCAGAGAAGCAGACAGGAGGAGGCAATGTCTTACTTATGAATAGATATGATTGTATTAAGGGGAGCAAAAGACAAAAAGACCATTTCAATGTGCAAAGAGGGGACAGTCCAGTCCGGCAGAGGGGAGAAACGAGAGTTTATCACAGAGTGAATAATGAAATTAAACACAATCCTCTGCATTTTAAGTGTAATTAATTAAACACCAAAACATTTATGAAAAACACACATGCGGTCTATAGCATGAAAACCATAGTGATAGAAAAGGAAGTCTCACTTGATGGTGGTAAAAATACATTTTGAAATGTATGATAGAAGTCAATTTCTTACTGCCGAGCAGGTTTTTCCCTGTGAAGTCTCTATTATATGAAAATATATTCATTAATGTGATTTAATTGTCAAACGTACAATAACTTCTTCCGTTAGGTCAAATCTGATTTCTGGAAAAGGTACAATTTATTTTAAACTGTACATTTTATGAAGATAGATATATATTTATCTTTGAGCTAAAAGCAATTATAATTTTTTTAAGCAGAATCTAAAACACATCACAGACATATATTCCTTACATTACTACTGTATATTGAACGTTGGTGAAACTCTTCTAAAGCGCTCGCATAGCTTCCCTTGCTAAATATCATTTATGAACGCATGCGTAGGCGTCTATATGCGACGCACGCATACGAGCGCACACACACCCCATCAGGGTGATGAGTGTGGGACAATAAAGAGTGAATGACAGGGGAAACACTCGTTTTGTGTGTGGGGGGTGGGGGTGTACATGCACAGGTAAGTTGCCTGGCAGTGGGCCAGAAATGCCAAGTCCCCTGGGAGATGAAGGGGGCGGAAGAGAGAGAGAGAGAGAGAGAGAGAGAGAGAGAGATGCTGGGCAGCATACGGAATGAGTGTGTGATGGAGACGGTTGGGGATGGGGACTGGGTGTGGAGCACAACACTGTACATCCCTTAATGGAGAAAAGAATTGAAAAGGGTGGTGGAGGAGGTGTGGGGGAAGGGGAGGAGAAGAGGACAGTCATGAGTTAAACCCACAAGGGTGTGGAGATAGGGAATAATAAGGAACAAGGGAGAGAGAGAGAGAGAGAGAGAGAGAGAGAGAGACTAAGAGTGGCAGTGAAACACTACTGCATGGGGAGCCGGAGATGCAATAAAACCTTACTAGGAGAAAGAATGAAAAAGAAAGAGCAGTGTACAAACAAAATAATAGAAGCTTAAATGAAATATTTCAGTGCTAAAAGTATTTCTTAGTTTGTTTTATGGTGGATTGACATACAACAACCCACACACGCAAACACAATAGGTTAAAGGCATAAAGAGAAAAAGAGGATTAAACCTACCACCCTTTTTCATTAATAAGGTGCTGGTATTGGATACGGCGATTCGCAGAACCTAAAGACGTTTTTAAGAAGCGTCCCTCATTCAAGATTAAACACCTGAGCCATTATGTATTCAGATTCATGAATATCTTAATGCACGACATAAAAACAATACCCGCCATAAAGGGTTTTACAAGTTCCCCCTCAGATTCAAAAATATAGTTTAAACATCCAACATAATGTCCGTCAGCATTTATATGGCATACTAGCTGATCAGGGTATGGGTGGAGAAACCGAGAAAAGCAAGGAGCGGGTCTGTGAAATGTACCCGCTGCAGCAAACCAGGGGTTTTCGTCATGCTGAAAAACTGCTACACATAAAAAGTACTTGGCGAAAAGACAGGGAGCTCCCGGTGCCTCATGCTGAACATCATAAATCCAGTCTGGTGACTTGTTTTAAGAGAATCTGTTTGGTTACACAGATCCAGGGAGCTGTATTACTGATAAATGAACGCCTGAAGGTCTCCCACACCTACATACACAGACAGCCTCGGCAGGAGGCTGATGAAGGTTGATTGTGAGGGGGAGGGAGGGTAAGGTTACCTGCAGTCTAGGCTTTTTAAGAGAGTGACTCATCAAGAACCTATTCCGAGATGCCACCCCCTTCTTTTTTTTCTCACTCTGCATCTTTAACAATCCAACGAAACCCCTAGAAAAAGTTCTCAACACGCAAAGACTAGAAGCAGAAGGGCAGTGAAAAACTGTCATTATGATTTTCATATCAAGATTTTCGTTTACAAGCTTTTTTTTAAAAAAAAAAAGAGAATAGACGATCTAAGGAATTGCTTCGATGATGTTGGATAAAGAACCAAAAACAATGCACTTATATTTTCTCCGATTTCCGTCAGATCAAATAGGAACCTTCCCTGACTTAAGAACATTACATTGTAGGACAATAATCCAACTCACCACTTAAACGAAACAATCAGATGAAACAGATTTCACAATATTCCTATTTCTCAAGAATTATTCTTCAAATCTCACACAAATCCTGATCCTCCCTATTTTTCCACTGTACACCCTCTAACATCCTGTCCAAAAAAGATCAAGGAGGTCACCCCAAGGGTAATAAAGCAGAAGGTGCCATTAAGGCAAATGCAATAATTCCCAAACGAGTCCTGCTTTAAATAATAGTCAAGAAGAAAAAAAAGTACATGAAAGGCTTTTGCAATTTTCTGTTTCATGTTTTCTTTGGCTGCGCAATTATTTTTTGACATTACTAGGCTACCCGTCCTTAGAAAATTAGTGACTGGTACAGTTCACAATACAAGTCAAAAACCCACTTAGACAGACTCCCTCCCCAGAGCTTAAACTACAGGTTCACTCAGCAAAAGAAAATAGCTTAAAGAAAACTCTCTATCAAAGTGTTTCTGCTACAGTACCAAGTGCACCGCGGTTTCAATCATCCATGTGCCAGATGTAGCAGGTGGCGGCTGAGTACAAGCCCGTTGTGTGGCAGCCGTAAACATGTTTCAGTGTACTTAGTGTGTGTGTGTGTGTATGTATATATATATGTATGTGAGTGTGTGTGAAAGAGAGGGAGCAGACACTATTCTAGAACTCAGCGTCGCCATATGATAGGTCTGCCAATCATCTCTGGGTCTTAAAGCTACTTAACCCTATCTTAATCCATCTGTCTGTCTCTCTCGCTCTTATGTTGAAGAATCCAGAAAATAACCTATTAACAGCTTCGTTCAGTCTTACGTATTCTTAATTTTTTTTTTACCTTACACATGTTACAAAAACATTCAATAAGTACACCATATTATACAAATCTCAACAATTGAGACACGTGTTTGTAAGCTATAGCCTAAATATTAACAGTTTCATATTTTAAGATATGATGCTAACCATTCCACTTTTAATGCACAATTAGTTTTGAATGCACAACATCTGTAAATGGATTACCAGTTACAGACAGGTCTGACCCAGTAACGATGAATGTTTTTCAAGTTGACATCAGTTTAACTCATAATGGGTACAAAGCAAAGTTTTCTAGATCAGCATGTCCATTCTATCAGGTGATCTAATGTAAATTCTATCTTTATTTATGTTTCCGTAAATGTAGGTTTCACAGTTAGCGCTAAGCGTTGCGGCTGCTCAGGCTGTTCTTAGCACGACTTGACATCCGGCCAACCTTCACTGAGAGCAGCAGAAGGGTTGGGGGTCTCCGGTAGCATGCCTGAAAAAGCTGAGGTTCTGAAAAATACTGTCATTATCACCATCATCATCATGATGACTAAATAAAAGAAGCGGAAAATAACATATCAAATGGCTATTTTAAACAGAGTAAGTCTACCGCTGCTTGTGATTAAGGATGAGAGTCTGGAAGGCTGTGGACTGGGATGCGATTTCACACAATCAATCAGAAATGAGTGCTCTGCCATCTTTACAACCTAATCCTCGAGTCTTACACAGCTCAGTCCATAAACATTACACCCGTCTATGATCCAAACCCCTTTCTCCAGTCATGTCAAAGTTCGTTGCTTACTCAGAAACCTCAGCAGGCATTAAAAACAAGAAATAAAAGTAATCAAGAGTTCATTTTAGTTACCACCCTAAAATGGTTACCAAATATTGAACCTTATATTCCAGGTCCCTTTCTATAGTGTATCACTCCCTCTGCGCTAAATTAAATTTGATCCAATTTTTGTTCCCCATAAAAGATTCAGCAGAAAGTATCTCAATCTGGTCACTGACATTCAGTCTCTACTCAACTCGAAAGCATGTCATTAGGTTTTTCATTATCTTTAATACTCAACCTCTTTCTCTCTTATTACTGACACATGGACAAAAAAAAAAAAACCCACGCCAAAACCTACACAGGCCACAGTTGAAACAAGATTAATTATCTTTATTTAAATGTCCCTTTACTCTTCTCCCCTGTGCACCTCTCTCTCTCTCTCTTTCTTCTGTTCATGTTTAAAATGCACACAGTACTTTACTGTTGTCCTTCTGCCATTCTCTTGCCAATTTTATACAGTCCACCGTTTCTTGCTCACCCTTACCCCCATCGTCCTTGCTTTTTCTCTGGGCGGCTTAGCAGAGTGATACATTGGATCTGTAATGGTGCATTCTGTTTCACTCCCCCTCCATGGCCTTGAGAGAGGCTCTACGCTCTCCCCTCCTCCCTCCACCGTCTCCCTCATGCCTGCAGACAATGCTCAAAGACGACCATATATCTTTTTCATTTTTCTCTTCTTTTACCTCCTATAGAAAAACTAGAAAATACTGGACTCCCCCCCCCAAAAAATGCGTCTTCTAAGGTGCACTTGAACTCAGCAGACCCCGAGGTGTACTTTGCCTAGCGATATTGGACTCAATATTTTTATCCCGTAGGTAGAACGAATGCTAACTTGCAGATGCTTGCATTAAAGTGCTAGGTCCAAAGGTTACAAAGTCATAGAGACACAATCAGGCAGTATAGAATATACCTTCAAGCATAATAAGAAGCCACATGATGTTGCGTGGGCAGCACTTATGTGGTGGGTGGCTTCACACGCTTAGGAAAAAGCATGTGCTAGCCTTCACACTGTACTGGTGACAGACCAACAGTAATAACAAGTGGATGAATAAAAAGAAACTTAAAAAGAAAGAAAAAAGAAAAAAAAGCCTGGAATGGTAGAATGCTTAAAAACTCATGTAGGTTTTTAACCTATTCTCCATCTCGTGCATGTGTAGCATATGTGATTTTTCCACAGTGGAGAGACACGTTTTCTCTAAACTCAAGAGGAAAAAAAAAAAAAAAACACAGCTTATACAAACTCTATAACACAATAGTGCGAACATTCAGTTATAATATGAATTTAGTATTATATACTAAAGCAAAGGTTTCTTTGATGGGCATAAGAGAGAACAATGCTGTTCTTATAAAGATGTTACTGTACTGCTTTACTTTCACAAATACTTAATGCTATCCATGCACCTTTTAAATAGATTTAAGGTGTAACTGACAAATTCCTTTGATTGTGCAATCCTATAATGGATCTGATCCTAATAAAGTCATACTAAGTATAATTTTTTTATTGATGGTACAAATAAATGCCTTGAGATGTTTAATACAAAAGATTTTTTGAGTACAAAGGTTTGTTTTTTGTTTTTGTCTGTAATCAAATGGAAATAACTACTTGCCTATTGTTTGACAATTCACAGACTAGCGTTGCACATTTTCAATAAAATAAAAATAATTATAATAAAATTGGGAACAAATGTGTAAATTCATGCCTGTGCAAATATCCAGATATAAAGTCTGCAAGACACACAATGTCCGCTGCATGATGCGTTTACAGCATTCCTAAAAACTGCCTGAGAGACAGAACGAATGATATTTGTTAGAAAACTTCACCAGTTGAGACCAGTGATGAACTCGAGTGATGCAGCTTAGTTGGAGCCCGTATTTATAGATTAATAAGACTATAGTGGAAAGGATTAAATAATACAAAAAAGAAACCTTTCCATTTATGCCCCACTTGCTTTGGGTTTAAATCTGAACATGGCAATAGGATGCGATGGAACACTAATCAGTGTGATACATATACACGTACAGTAGTGTCGCATATACAGAATAGTACAGATGTGGCTGATGGAGAGCAAGTAAAAAATGCTGAAACATTCTTAAATTGTCCATTTGCATACTTTGTTAAAGTTATATAGCTTCCTCTTTAACCTCTCAGTACTTATATCCCAAAAACTAATACAGTTTACTAGCTACCAAATTTGTTTCTCATATTATATATATATATATATATATATATATATATATAAAGATGCGCACCAACCAAGACTCGTGGGTAACCTGTCTGAGTTTCTGCCTCACAGAGGTGAGTGAGACTGAGCAGCAGGCAGTAAAATCAGCCCACTCCCTCAGTCTAGGTCCAGCCGTGTTTCACACACTGCCTGCACAGGCGGTAGGCTGAGCTTCCCAAAGGGCTCCAGTCATTTTATTAGTTTATTTAACAAAATAATACCACAAACTTATGTGCACGGGCAGGCAAGGACACCAGCACCATATGCAACATGCTTTTAACACACTATATAATTAAACACAGAAACACACACGAAAACAAGTGAAACACTGGAACTCTGGTCTCCGTCCACCATCTGTTTACTAAATGCATGAACAACGTAGTATATGTGTGTGGAATTAGACTATCATCTGGGGGTCTGTCATGGTGGGGAAGGGCAAGCAGACGGGTGTTGGGTGTGAACGGGTAGACGGGGGGGAGGGGGAGGGATTTTGGAAGGACAGAGGAAGTGGAGAAGAGACAGGGAGGAGGGGTGCTGTTGGTTATGGATATAGCTCTAAAGAAGAAAAAGAGGAAGGGAGGGAGTCAGTGACTGCAGCTCTAAATACTGTATGGGCCTGACCACCCAAAGCCTGTCTGTCTCTGAAGTCTCCTGTTTTAATGAATGTAATAAAGGAGGAGGGGGTATGCATGTGAATGGCCATGGATGTACATGAGGTTAGACTGCAACGACACTCATTTATTGAGCTAAGAAGATTACGCTCTAATATCCCTATAGTATAAAGCTGTATACATTAAACATTTCTGCCTCAAATGGCTTACTGAGCCGCACAAAGGCCTCATACTGCAGCGTGACAATCCAATTGAAGACCTTTATTATAGCTGCGCATTTCTGGTGAACATGCAGTTTTCAAGAAGTGCACAAAGTGTGTGAGAGAGCAGGACTGAAGGTGCGGTAGGTGAAGCATACAATCGTTATTTTGGATCTGTATGCTCCATTACCTTCAGCACACTTGTAGTGGCTTTACTGCAGCTATCCTCCATCCATCACTTATTATAAACTCTTTATGACTAGCTATAAACCTGCAGTCAGTGAAGGCCTTAGATTTCTATTAGTCAGACGGCAGATGGGTTCTATTCATACACAGGTACACCGGTTAATAAAAACACGCAGAGAAAAACAGCTCAACTTACTGGCAAGGCCAGATGATGGAGGTAGACAGGAGACTACTGTTTGTGTGTGGACGTACACTGGACCTGTGCTTCGATATCTTATTCGCACTGACTGGGGACTAATGGGAGCGTCTATTTTCCAACAATATGCTAAACAAATGAGGATATCAGGCATAACAGGATGTCAGGCTGCATCGAGAGCCACATGTGATGCAAACCTATAATATACATTCATACACAGACAATTTGCAGTGCATCTTTCAGGACATCTCAGCTGTATTGACCAGAACCAGAATTCTCCCAGAACGGGTAAGCTGGGTGACTGGGAATACACTTCCAATACAAACATCACTGACCCCATCTTAAAATCTCGATCATCCTTAATGTGTGTATGAAATTTTTATGTAAGTATTTAAACATCATTTAATTTCACCAGCATCCTAGAGTGAAGTTTCACTCACAAACTGAAAAACCCTTAAATGGTATTAGGAACAAGCCTTTCAGGCAAAAGTAATATTTGTATTAATAAATAACAGCCACCTTTCAAACACACACATACTGTAGTCCACAGAACCGTGTGTGTGTGAGAGAGAATGGAAGAGAGCGAGAGAGATCAAATTCCACATTCAAAGTTAGAATATCTTTGCAGAGAGAGTATGGCGGGTTTACAGTGTACAGTTTTGGTATGCCCTAGACAAAATGTGATTTGTGAAAGCCAACAATGATTTTTTTATATATATATTTTAAGCAGGGTCAAGTAAATACTTGCTATCGTCAGCATGCTGTGTTTGCTTTCATCTGCTGGAAGGTGTACACATTAAATGACCAGTTTCTTTTCATAAGCTTCATCTTTCATAACCTCCGGGATAACAGAAACTACACTAACTAGGGCTGCATGATAAGAAAAAATATATATATATATATATTTGAGCAATTCTGCATTTGCAATTTAAACTTTAATATTTAACTATTAAATGTATCATTTTGTATTTAAATGTATTCATCTAAGTTAACAGCAAATAATGGCTTAAATGATCTCATTAAGAGAATGTTTACCTATACTGTATATACACACACACACACACTGTATATATATATATATATATATAGCACTGCAGAATTGATAAAAATAAACAATTACTTATTGTTTATTGTTTTAAAACTACATAAATTCCTGACTGTAATAAATTGCAGACTTTTTAATTAAATAACTGCACAAGTCTATTAGGGATAGGAATCACCAGCCACCAACTAATAAATTAAGCAAAATAAAATACATTTTTTAACTGAGCAGCACATATCTTATTCATCTGCCATAATTATTATTTCTAAACATACTTATCAAATAATTTAATTCTACCACATGGAATGTAAATGTACAGATCATACAATCTGTAGGATAAGAAAGAAACGGGTCCTCAAACACCCTTAAAATCTCAAAACTCAACTTCACAGTGAGCACGCGGGTTGAGCGACTGCGGCTGTGTGTGGCCTCTAATGAGGGCACGCTAGGATTCTAACGCGCGATTTTCAGCCAAATTGTGCTTGCAGCATTTTAAGACTTTAGCGTGTTAGCGTGTGTTTAAAACAAATTCATTTAAAGAGTTCAGAGAAAAAGACAGATAGGAGACTAATGTACTACCATAAAAATATATTTCTGTTCCATCACTCTGAAGCTTCATCTCTACTATACATGCTATAATAGTTTTTTTTTTTTTAATTGATTTTGGAGTCAGTGTGGCGATATGTAAATTGTCACACAAAAGAATCGTGATTCAAAACAATACTTCTCAGACTGTATAGGCACAGAGGAAAATCTCTCATTAGTTCACAACAATGAAGCATTACTACATTTGGAGACACGTCATAATAATCAACAAAACAGATGTCCACCTACATATGTGGCCTATGCCTTTTGCCTTTATTAAAATAAGTTTTTTCACAAAACTGGAAAAAAAAAATTGATAAGCCTTAATTCGAAGCTGATTCGTTATAAATCCCCAAAGCCAGTTCCAAGTCTAAGCGAGAGAAAAATATCATTACCCTACTATTTTTTAATTATGTTAAACAATCAGGGTGCTATTTGTGGTGGAAAGGTGTTGATTAAATGATTAATGATCAACCATTTCGCTTTATTAAGGGTTCTTTGCGTGCCAAATAATTATAGATTTTAGAATGGAATCTACACTTTATAGAAGGTGTCAGAGATCACACAGACTATCAAACCAAAGAAATCTTTAAAGTCTCGGTTGAAACTTATTAATGACAGTGGTAAGTAATTATCAGCATTCTGAGATCTTACCACAAAGCCATCAAGGTCACACTCGTGCAAGATCATGCTCCTAGTAATCTGCTACAGGAGAGAGGCATGGGTCTTACAATCCATCACGGAATTGGGAAGTAAAAAAAAACATGCAGAGAGACACAGCTACATCATGCTGATATTTACTCATCAGTTGGACAACAAAAAATGTGATTTGTTCACCAATTGGGGTCTGTCAGCCAGGGTGCTGAGCTCCATCTGTTCAGTGGTTAGTACCTACTGTATGACAGCATATGCTGGCGAATGTAAGCCTGTCATATGGTAAGGTCATAAAAGCACTCGCATCTCACAAAAGTCTGCAGGACCCAGTCGTGATTTGGCGGCAAAAGATGCTTGGCTAAATATCGCAGAATCTTTTGCGAAGAACTTTCCAGTGGACTGTGTGGATTTCATTGCATGAAAACAGGAAAAGGGACTGAGTAGCAACTAGTTGAGCTGGGCAAGGAAGCATGACATTTCAGAAAGTTAAAACTTCACGTTGCATTCAAATTTCACATGCCTCTCTTGTATTACTAAGACTAAGAAAGTGGCAGTAAAAAATGCTACATCTATGGATAAATAGAAATCCACTGCAGATCTATTGAGGCTACAGACGCACGACTAAAACTGAAACTATGTACAGTGCCTCTCGTTCTCTTTTTGCTGCACTGCAGTGTCGAATTTAAAGTATAATTGGATTTTTTTTCCCCCTGCACCTTTTCAATTGACTTTCTCCAGAAAAAAATAAATAAATCAAATATTGAATCTTCACAACCATTTGCTAAGTATTTACTCCCTGAGTGAGAACGGTCCTTTTGCAATTACAGGTCCGAGTCGTGCAAAGCTCAAGGTGACATCTGGAACAATTATTGATATACATTTTCTAACATTACCAAATGCAAATTTTCTGCTGAATTATTGTTTAATGTACATTTATTTTTAACGCAACCCCCTTGTATGCTTCACATACAACTTCATCTTAAATGCAAATGTATAAAACTGGAACAGTTTTTTTTTCATAATCAGGTTTTTGATTGCTTAGACCCGTAACGTTGCCCATAATGACGATGAGCATTGCGGTTTCTCCTGCTGGAACGCAGCCATAGATGCGTGATGCTAACACTAACTGCTTGATCGCAGAGATGGCATTATCTCGATGTCAGTCTTTTTTGGCTTGCAAACATTGTGCTTTGGATTTAGACTCATCCAGACCACAAAATCTTTTTACAAGAGCTCTCAGACTTTCTAACACAGGCTTTCTGAGAAATGGCTTCCTTCTGGCCACTCCCTCAAAAGCCAGATCTACAAAGAGCTCATGATGATGTTGATGTCTGCACAGGTTCTCTTATTTCATCCAGTGAACTCTATAACCTCTCCACTATTGAAGTTGCACTGTTGGACACTTCTCTGACAACTGCGCTTCAGTTCACTGATCTTGGTAGTGTCTGAGCTGTGCCGAATGTTTCCTTTACATTATAATTGAGTTCGCAATGCTTCATGGAAGTTTCTAAGGTTTGCTGATGCTTGAATAACCTTCGGCATCTTTTTTTTCCTGCCAAACAACCTTGCAACATTCCCTAACATGTAAGTACTTTTATTTATTCTTAAATGACAACAAAACAACAGAAATATTCCACTCTAACGTACCAAGTACTTTTTATCTCCAAACAGGGTTCAGGCGAAATTCAAAGCATAGAAGATCATATAGTGTACATCCTGCAAGAAACATTTTTGCTTGATATTTTGCTTTATTCATTCTTATTTATTTATTAAAAAGCTGCTGTAAGATACTATATATGCTTGTAGTTATTAAAACAATATTTAACCTCAGTGGCCACTAAAGTGGATCATTGAAGCCTCAAGCTTTAGTGACCGTGGCATAAGTGTCGGGTAATGTTGCAATCAAGAAAACATGGCAGAGAGAGAGAGAGAGAGAGAGAGAGAGTCTCGGGTAAAGCTCAAACTGATCTCATTTCTTTGTAGCACTGAACTCCTTAATCTCCTCGGAGGATAAGGAATGGGATGGGTATGACTACAATCGCACACAAAACGCTTGCACCACTGTGTGTTTGTAGGTGCAGAGACCAAGTGGGCCCTCATGTCGATGCTTATCCAATACTAAACACTGAAGGAAGCCCTGCTGTTACTTAACTGACCACTGTATCAAAATTGAATACACTGTACAACCATATTTAACAGACTGAACTATTACGCTCACCTGCCGGCAAACCAGATTATTCATTAAAATATATTCCACATTAATAGAAAAATATTTATTTTTTAGCTGCTGGTCTTACTGTACACACAGGATGCATTGACGAGTCACTCCTCAACATGCTTATTTTTTAAATTGAAAGCAGCAAGTCTGTAGATTCTCTGTCAGTTCTTAATTAGGTGATTTTTCCCCCCTTTCTAATTTATAAGCCTTGCAATTTTCTTGCAATGACTAATAGATACATGTTCTTATAACATGAAAAGAAATTTATTAAGTAAGCATAAATAAGGAGTACTCATATTTCCAGTAACCATGATTCACCATGACTATTGCTCATGATTTCGAATTTTGAGGAATTAAAATAATCAAATGCACACACGATACAGTCGAGCCGTTTAGCCAAAAACCATTCGAACGCAGAACAGAAGGACATGTGTCACGGCCTGCCTATGAAGAAGTGGACTAAAGAGTCTGTAGCAGGACTTCACGCTTTATTGGTGGGTTAACTGCCCATTTCATCTGTGCTTGATCTGGGTCACTAAGAGCCATGTTACTGTGAGGATTCATTGTGTGTCCAGCCATTCACGTACATGCACTAGGTATCACAACTTGGGAAAAAAAATGTCCTAAAGGCTGATATTAATACAGGATGCCTTGCCACTGCTGCTCTACACTACGTGTTTGCTTGAGAATTTCCTATTTACTGATATTTTGTAGTTGGGAAAAAAATGTCTTTGAGGCACTGACAAGATTTTTTTTTTCTATTTCAAAGAACAAACACCTTTTCACCTTTTACAGTATGTTATCTTATCTCAACTTTTCAACAGGTCCTCTTAATTCATTCTCGGTAAAACCTGAAGATCCGATAGCAGTGGGTCCAAATTTCAGGGGCATTTTGGAGGTTTTATGGATCAACCTTTACTCTGCTTCTCTGAAACACACCCAACCAACTCCCCATAAAGCAATCAAAAAAAATGAAAGCAGGGCCTTTGCATGATGTGGTAATGCACACAAAAGGTACGTACCCACCCATTTTTACTCCCATACATGGGATAGAGTTCTGGGAAAAGTTTAGCAAGTTTCCAAGGATGATTTTTTTTCCCCTTCCTGTTCTGCAGCTTCACAGCGTAGCATACACTCGCACACCTGGACACTCGCACACCCGTAGATTATAACACACAAAATGTACCTCATTAGCAGCGAGCAGGACCAAGCTAACTAATTGCATTAGCACACGAAGACAAACACACAAGGATAAACACACTCACAGAAGCATGCGTTAAATCACAGCAGGCCACCGTTCCTGTGAACAAAACAAATTGTTGGCTATCTGTCAAGCAAGTGAGCCCATGTGTATAATAATTAATTCAGGCTCTTCTTATTTGAGGGTGGCGTGGAGGGGTGGCAGTTAATAATTAAGCAGCCACTGGCCCTGACTCAGTGGAAACCAGTTTCTCATGGACCCAACGCTAGCAGTGTGTACCTCTGAAGATAGTCGCGTTAAAAAACAGGCAATACAACATTCAACGTACTGACCCCATTTAATACACATCAACATAACTAACCATAGATCGGTAGTAACAAAATTAAGAATATTTACTCTTTCATGTGTCATTAATGGATACATTACACCATTACGGGTAGCACATGAAAGTGAGTAAAAATAGCATGAAGTGAGAAGGAACAGAAAAAAAAAAAAAAACGGGAGAGAGAGTTGTCTAACCATTATTATAGGAGGAGAAAATGTCAGTCGATCTATTCGTTTCTCGTGCTCTCTTATGATTTATCGTTTTATCTCCTGTCTCTCTCTCACTGTACACTCCCTACAATAACTTAGCAAACATATTCACAATCAAATAGAATGCACACTGGGAAATGTCATATGTTAATGGCCCTGCATTTTTAATAGTATTTCCATTAGGTTATCACATGATTATCATCCTCCGCCTCTTCTTTCTCCCCCGCATGCTCTTTAGTGTCTGTGGGAACTTGTTCAAGCTACAACACTTAAGATGCAAGATGCAAAACCATTCCAACTGCAGCACAGACTGCAGAATAGCCATCTGTTTCACATGAATTCCCTTACTGCTCTATAGTCAAGTGCTAACAAACTGGGTGGATCTGGGAAACTGGAAGTGCTTGCCAAGTTCTCAGGCTAGCAGCTAGTGCTCAGATCATCACAGCCCCATATGCTTAAAATGATTGTGCAACTTATTATAATAATAATAATAATAATTATAATGACGTTGACAACAAGTGCTGGAATGCTGTGTCCAGGGGTTTGTCTATTATCCAGAATTTCTTGTGATTTCAGCACTATTAACAGTTTCCTTTTAGCTACATGTAAAATATACACAACATATGTATGCATGTATGTATATGTGATAACATATGTATGTAAAGAATGCTATTTATGTTGGTATGCATAGTTCTGCTTCACCTGTACAGTATTCCAGAGTGGCTGGTGACGTCCTGAAAATTAACCCTCTTTAATAGTTATAAATAAATAAATAAATAAAAGGTATAATTTATTTCTCCTTTATCCTATGATGAACCAGTTAAAATACCAGTCCATACACATCCTTCATCGTTAAGAGATGAAGGAGGAGATCGTTAAGTTTAAATCATAAGCTATCCGAGCTTCTAATGGGTCTAACAATCATCTCTCCAATCCAGTCAAGCTCTACTTTAATATCATGACCAACCAACAGCCAAAATATTAAAACATTATTATTTTGAATATTATATTAGTATACATAATTAGAACACAAAATAAAATAAGTACACGCACTTATAACTGCCATAAGATCTAAAGTTTAAACTGACATTTTTAATAAATGTTATGCAATCATCTACTGTCATAACAGATGTACTTCAAATTTTGTTTTTTATAGCTGTAAGTCTTGTGGATTGGTTATCTAAATAGGTTTTACTATTTTACATGAAATACTTTTTCTTTTCTTTTTTTTTTTTTTTTTTTTTAAAGTTCCTAAATAGGAATAAAAGTTATAAATGGCTTTAGTAAAGACGTATTAAAGGGCCTAATGTGCCTAACGGTGAAATAGTTTGTTTACATTCATGATGATTTCTTATTGATCATTTAAGTCATTACTTTGTCATAATATTATAATAAATGAGGCTTACTGACTGAATTCTGCATAAACAACTCACTCTAGGCTTAAGTTACTCTTATCTTCAGCTATGTCGAACAGGAGAAGATAAGAATCGGTGACCTGCTGAAACCAGAGAGAAAAACCCGACGGCACTGACGAGTCTCCACCTTACACGCCTGTCACTCAAACCCAGTGGCTGCCTTTCATTGGCAGGCGTTTCTAAGCTGTTTGTGTACAGGGATCTGGTATTTGTTTTTTTCCGGAGCTGCTGGAGGTCATCTATAGGCAGTCAAGGATTGCAGTAGTGCACCGAAAATAGCTGCGTGTTCCTGCGGTTCAAAAGCAGCAGTAATGGGTCTGCATGCTATTAGCTCCTCTGTACATTCTGACCCATTCAGAATCTTGCTGGGGTAAAATCTGAGGTGATTAGCAAAGGCCTACTGTACGTATTTGTGTGAAGTCTCTCCATTCGTCTCATTTGTCAGCTATTTACCTGAAGCAGCACTCCTTGCGGGACCCATTGAATGCGTAATAAGCAGTCACAGGAGGAGGTTCTGCCCCTCTATTCAAAAAGGAGTGCAAAGCTTTCAGCCAGAACGAGCAGGCCAATGTACACTTGCCTCGCCTTTCAGGCGTGCTCACTGCTGCATTGTGCTGTATGTTACCTTTCACTGCAACTGATAAAGCTGCTGTGGCATCTTGGAACTACTTGCCAGTACACTTTAAGACTAAAAAGATCTCAGTAAAGCCTAATAATACTAGCGGAGTAGTGGAGGAGGCGGCTCTTGCAGCTCAGACGGAGTTCGAAGACAGAATGGGAGGAGAGACGGATAAAATGTTCGGCTCTGAGACGTTGGTGAAAGCCTGCTCTTAAAAGCACATGTATCTCTAATGTTATACATTTCCTCTAGCAAGGAAACAATCAGACACCTGTCATTATGCAGCTGGGAGAGCTATTACAGAACATCAAACAGTGCTCTCAGCCTACCTTTATGCATACACTCACTGCAGATACTATAAGCCTATAAACGCTTGTGGTAGGTTCTTCTTTATTAGAGTCTGGTGGACTGTGTGCTTTACTGCAGGAGAATCATCACTGAAATGAAAGGCAAATGTACTCAGTAAAAACTAACCAGAGCAACCCGCAATAAAATGCATATAGAGAGTCGGTGATGTGCTTAATGCAAACGGTGCATTCCTAGGAGTTTACCAGACCAAAATAAGCCCTGGCTTTAAGCTTAGTATTAAATAAATACACCGTATAATTATTCACATTTACACTTATCCTCCATTTTTTTGGTCCATTGGGACAGCTATCAAATTCCTGCCGTCAGTTTTGCACTGTCTGCTTGCTCCTCACCCACCACCATACTCATTCTCTGTCTCAGGCTTTCTCTTTTTCTCTCCCCCAACACCCCCCCAACCCACACACACCTTGGCCTTTTTTTGAAAGCGACCAGTGCAGGTCCCATGGGTCACTTTGCCTCAAAACTATTCCACTCATGTAACAAAAAATGTCATTCGAAACAAATCCATCTAAAATCAACACAAAGTATAAAGAAACACATGTTTAGCAAGCAGCCTACAGCACTCTGTACACTCACTACCCACTTGTGCTTGCCCACTGAACACCTGTAAACATGCTCATTCATGTTACTATCTAAGCAAAAATCATTGGGCAGCAATACAGTGAATGAAGTCATACAGATACAGGAGAAGCACTTCAGTTCATATTAAACATTAGAAAAGGTTAAAAAAATAGATTTCACAAATTTTCTCAGAGTGGAAAAGCAGTCTATAAAGGCTACACACAATGGCATGGGAAGAAATACTGTACATAAACTGTAAGCAGCAGTTTGATCAAAAAGGCTACTGTAACACAAATACTCCCTCTTTACAATCATGGTGAACAGAAATCATCTTAGAACGCACAACCCTCTGAACCTTTGAGATGCACAAGAAAAGACGACGACAACATAGGGTGCCACTCCAGAAACAGGAATCTGAGGGTATAGTGGGCACAGATTCTCTGAAACCTGATCAGATCTATGCATGAATAAGTGTTCTTATGTGACTGATGAATGTGTGTGGGTTTATTACGTAGGTCAGGGGTATTTCCAAGCTGTATCAGTTGAGTAATACCGCATTGGAAAAAAACATTTCTGTCAGCTCTATCGCATACACTAAAACACAGCTACACCACCATTCAGTCCCTGACAAGCAGCCCATTTGGAATATCTTTCCGGTGACAGTGACAGACAGACAAGCAGCCAAAGAATATTACAGCGTACCCTCATTATTTAAAAGCACAGGAAGCACTATGCTGCTTAAGAGACTTCTATCTCGTGTAGCATTTGTTCTAGAGCTTAGCGCCTTTTTAAACATAAAGGGGAAGATTTCATCTCGAAAGATATAATTTTTGGACTACACAAATTTATTGATTTTTCAAGCAAGCTAGAAATATTTTTTTAATAAGTATTTTGGCTGAATAGTGCTAGAGGGCGAATCCCAATCATTACTATGAGGAAAGAGCTTTGGGCGCAGGACATAAACAAGTCTTAATAACGATTGCCCAAATGATTTGACCAATCTTCAATTTTTTTTTCAAGTACTCAGGAGACCCGGCTCTCTGGTTTAATATAGGTTCTGTGGGGTTGGGTGCACAATTGAGTGAAAAAGACGAGAGAGATAGTAGGGTTTTTTTCCCCCTTTTTTTCTCCCTTCACTCTAGAAAGTCATTCATTCTTTATGGAGTATGTTTGGGGCAATTTTAAAAGGGGGTAATTCTTTTTAATTAAATTAATTCTTGTAAAGAATTTTAAGCTGTTTTCAGAACAGGGTCTCATTTTCCAATTGGATCGAACATTCATTTACTGTGAAAAGCATATATATATATATGTAATTCCTAACAAAAATAGGATTTATTTTCATCAGTATGATTCCTTAGAAAAATAATAACACCCATGTCCTAAATGAGCTGAATTTATAGTCTTCTTCCATAGTCTTCTTAGTCTTATTTTTATTTTGTACATACTTATTCTTTTATTCATCTTCTTATTTTCATTTTGTTGTGATTGTTTAAGTATCTGCACAGCCTGGAATCTGTTGCTATTGCATTTCACTACTGTTGCACTTGTACAACTATGTATATAAGAAATAAAATTCTTGAATCTTTATTGAAGTTTAAATTTTTTAAATATGTTGAAATATTTGAAATAGTTAGAAGCAAAACAAAACAATAATAATAATAATAATAATAATAATAATAAAGACAGCTGAGAATACATACACTGTAGTAGAATAGTGTTGCACAGCAATCCCATCAACTAGCATACATGGACACGCAGTCTTACTAGGATCAGCATTTTGATCAAAATGCCAATCTCTAGTATCTTAGAAGAGCCATGTTCCTCTCAAGAGGTTAGGTTATCTCAGAGTCTTTCTTGCCGCTGTTGCCTTTGGCTTGTTCTCCATTGATCAATATCTACTTTTTGATAAAGTTGTTTTTAATATTGTCTGTTCAATACACAATTCAATTCTCATATCAGGAACGAGAATATATATGGATGATCTGTTTTCTTTTAGAGAAAGACATATGTGAAGACGCCATTTTTCCTTCCTGACTTGTCATGGAATTTTTATATTGTACTCTTCAGGGAAACTCCACATAATACAGACATCTGTGTTTTTCCTAGTGAGTGAGAAATCAAGACTATTATTAATATGCAAATTGATTAATTTGTATTCCAAGTGTTCCTGTGAGAATAAAAAAACAGTGGGTGGGAAATTTGACAAATAGACAAATTCTTTGGTGATTTACCAACCCTGTAAGGATTTGAGAAATTGCCTATGGGTTTTTTTTTCACACCTTAGGGCGGTATATTTAACTTGACGTGCAAACTCTATGCCTCTGATCTTTTTGAAACATGACAATCAGAAGCATATTCAGTTGTAAAAACAGCTCTACAAGACATTTTCACTTCTACAGTACGAAATAAACAAACAACTCCACATGAGAGCTGTTAGGAATTCAAACAGAGGGAGAGGGCTGTGCATTTGCAGTATGGTGCACTCTCTGTGGTGCTTTAACCTGATAAAGATTGGAAGGACCCGTGTGCATTGTTCGTTCCTCCCCCAAAACTGAACGATATGACAAACAGTCTATATTGATTGGCCACTGTTTCACACTACACTGCTCAACACTGGGAGTGAATTCACGACCACACTGGAATACTGCTAGATATTTTCACCCACATATTCAATAATCCGATCTTCATTTTCACTTTTCATTGTTCGTTTCCTTTTTTATAAGCTCACACAACGCATTTAATTATTATAATTATCCTAAGTTGTTGCAGACCATATTCTATTTCCCATCCAAAAATTACATACTTTAATTGCGCATGATTATGTCTGCTTAGACCTTAATGCCTAAAGGCACTATGGGATTAATGAGGTTTATTGAACTGGCAATTTTAAACAATATCTTCATTAAATAAAATTGTTCCAGTTAGCTGGTAATTCACTTTCAGCTGTTACAGTTATTCCAACTCAATGTAGATTAGAACGTATATAATGTATAAGACGTATATAGAATTATTTTTCCCCTCTACAGAAGGCTATATTTTCTATTTCCTCCACCCCTCCTCCTCCACTCCATCTGCCGATATCCTTTCCCTCCCCCTCCCCTTTCTCTATCTCTCATTCTCCTCTATCTCTCTTTTCCTGGACTTATGGGATTGTGGTGTGGGGGTGCAACATTAGTATTTCATACAGAACCTCGACAGAAATCCTCAATGTCAATCTTCACACTTTTGTCACACAGAATCCCATGCATACACACACACTTGTACAAGACAAATTTCACTAAATATTTTACTATGGAGTCGGAGCGAGCATTTCATGGTGGTCGCTTTACTAAAGAGTTGAAGAGAACGTGGATTCGGGATGGCTACCATTCATTTTCTTTGTCTTATGTCCACTCAGACAGGATAAGATATCGAGACATATGTCTGTTAAGTAATGGTGCCTAGAAGATCTAAAATGATTATGTATGATTTGTGAAGGATAAGCGATCTCTGTTTAAATTACTATATACTATAAACATGCTAGTAAAACTCAAGGTTCACACATACCACATAGATTTAATTTGATACTTTTTCTCTGCACATGCATGCAAATTCCATAAAAATTACCAACATGTTCGATTTAGATGGGACTGACATCCCATAGATTCCGAGATTCTACCAAGTAAAATTTCTTCACATAATATAGGACTTTCCTCTTTTATATACATTTCCTTTCCCAGCTCTAATGTTCTGACAGATCCCTAGTGATCACTAAGTGTAGCTGTCACTCATAAATGATGGCGCTCTCTGTGATTTCCAGAGATAGAGATCCTCAATGTCCAGTTCACATGAGTGTCCTCTGACCTGATTGGGTCAAAAAGACACTTGCTTTACTCTCTGGAACCTAGATAAAATCAGTTTGGTTTCTAAGAAGAAAGGGCATATCCGTGAGATAAGGAAAATGTGCTTTTGTGATAATGGTGAACCACTAAAAAAAAACCTACAAACCCTAAAACCTTACAAATGGTTTTCATTCATCTGGAGAAAAACATTTTTAATAGTGGACTTCTGTGAAATACAGCTGTACAGAATAGAGGCACTAAAAAAGAGGCAGCAAATTACTAAGAAAAAAAAAAAAGTACAACGCTACACTTTTGCCATACCTATGCTAAATAATCAGGGTTTCTTTTAGGTAAAAAGTCGCTGTATGTCTATTGACATGCATTGTTGACTTGTGTCTTTTTGTGTGGTTGTTAATACAGAAGATACTGCTGTAATTGCATTCCATCATAATGAATCATTATTCGCAGTCTTGCGCTTTGAAAGAACAACTAGCAGTTATGAGTTTTAATGTAGCAGTGACAATAATATGAACTTGCAAGGCCTGTTCAGACTTACACTCTTCATTCTTGTACATACATGCATATATACATATATACAGTATTGTGTCATTAATTAATTAATTAATTTATTTATTTATTCATTTATTTAAAGGATGTAGATTGGTGTTAAAAGATGGAAACAAATGTTTTACTGTGAAAGGGCCGAAAAATTGATTGTTTATGTAACAACCTCAGCAGTAACCTCATTTCCCCTCTTGTCTATTCCAAACACTCAGCATCGTCACTATACTAATCATCGGTCATCATTTGCACCTGTTTATCACTGGTTTGTGCCTCAAGTAAGACATTTTTTTATGCCTGGATGATTTATAAGTCACTTTGTTTTTTATTTTTGGACTTAAAAAAAATATTTTTCTGAAACTGGTCAAGTACTGTACATGGACTGGACTGAAAATGAGAGCCAAAAAAATCCTTCAGGAATTCTGGAGCATTATTAATTTCAATTAACAACAGCTATTATAGCTGAACTGCCTCCCACCCTACACACTGTATAAATGCAGATCATTTACTGCTTTTTGTTTCACCCAAATGAGGATGGGTTCCCTGTTGAGTCTGGTTCCTCTCAAGGTTTCTTCCTCTTACCATCTCAGGGAGTTTTTCCTTGCCACTGTCGCCCTCGGCTTGCTCACCAGGGACAAACTGACCATTTTGATTCATACAAATTCACATTCCATACAAACCTAAATAATTCTTTTGACTATGTAAAGCTGCTTTGCGGCAATGAAAATTGCTAAAAGCGCTATACAAATAAAATTGAATTGAATTGAATTGAATTAAATTAAAAAAAAAAAAAAGACTGTAAAAGTCAGTACCTTTAGCATCACTGTAACTGCTGAACATGCTTTATAATGAAAATTTGCATAATAGGCCAAGAGTTGAGTAAATGCTAATTAAGTTGTAGCTCACTAAATAAATGTCACTAAATAATATACATTTTATTGTCAATAAACCTAAATTCATCTATAATTTACACCCCACTGCTTTCTTACACTTATACAGTAGACTTTTCTGGGATATAATAGAAAAACTACTACACATATACTTCCATATATATATATACACATTTCAATCTAAAATCAGATTAAACATTGCTATAACAACAATTATTTCCTTCACACTTCGCATCTTCTAAAAAGAACTTGAAACTGACAATGAAGTTCATTCAGCTAAAAGAAGTTCCTTTAAGACTATTAACACATCTAGCGCACTCCACTACTACAGCACAACTGTTCTTAATACATGATAAAAGAGAGATTATTAATTTGATTTGGTGAACAAGCAGCACATACACCATAGGATCCAGGCTCAGTTGGATTTTAATGGAAACATTGACTGATAATGGAGATGCAGTATAGAGTATGTCTGATTGAAATAGACACCCTGTAGAAATGTTCTACAGTCTAATTTGTAATGAGTTACAGCCATTTTAACAGATTATTAACTATTACTTTTTTGCTTTTATTTTTACTTGAGATTTTTTCTTAGTTATGATACTTTTACTTTACTAATTATTATATAGATTATTTGCAAAATAATAAATTTTGAAAATAATCTACAGTAAAAGCCTTAATTGGTACCAGAACATCTTCAGCCAAGTAAATGATCAGTTTCATGCCTGTAAAAGAGAGTGGCAACACCACTGGTGGCATCACCACTTGGTGAACAATTGGATTTGTCCCATAGGTCACTGGTCAAATTATGATAATTAAAGCTTTTTGGGTTTCTTGGGAGTGGCTGTTAGAAGCTTCATTGGGAAACAAATTTAACTCTGATCTCTAAAAGGGCTTCTTCTTTGTATGGAGTGGGATTGGAGGTATTGAGTCTAAATGGACACCCTCAATCATAGAGGCTTCTGAAAAAAAATTAATGATGGCAACCCTTGAATATGCCTGTGGATATTGGTAATGAGGGGAAGTCATTGAATTAAAGAGCGAGGACTTATGGGTACTGCTCACAGAGAGCCCTCCAGACTCCGCTGAAAGGTACAGGAAAGCCAGAGGTACTAGAGCAAAAGCGGTTACAAAAGCAAAACTTGAGAGTGGAAGGAGGTTAGAGATGCCACAGAATAAAAGTGGGACAGGGTGCCCTAAAAACATTCTGGCAAAAGAATCGGTGCCCCAAGAGGGGAGCAACTGCAGGGAGTTTTGACCTTTAGTAAAGATATTGTTGATCCCAGGAAGGGGCACTTTAAAGAACTTCTTAGTAAAGTGAACACACCCACTCTTTATGTAATAGTGTTTTCATTCTCTGGTGATATGTAGGCCATGTGGATGGGATTCAACTGAAGATGTTAAAGCCACTTGGCAAGTTTTAGAAAGTGTACTGTAGTTACCATGCTGCTTCAATGTTGCATTCAGAACGGGAACAATGCATTTAAAAACTGAGCTGTTACCTTATTTTCAAAAAGGAGGACCAGAGTTTGCACTATTAGGAAATCGCCTTCCTTAGCACCCAGGAATTATGTCAGACGTAATACGATAGTTGAACAGAGAACTCTGGAGGAAGAATGTGCGATTCTGCCCCAGCCGTGGAACAGTGAACCAGAAGACAAGCTGTTTAGCCTTGCATATCTCAGAGTGGTCACAGGGGTAAGCTGATCCATTTTACATGTGTTCTGTAGATTTGGAAAAAGCCTATGATTGTGTGCCTCGGCATTTGTTGTGTGGGAGGTACTACAGAGTACAGGGTATCTGAGTAACTGTTTTGTGCAATCTGGTCTCTCAGTGTGCACAAATCAAAACTCTTTAAGGTGGGTGTCAGACTCCGTCAGGGGTATTCTCTTGGCACCATCTGAAGAGGACTTCAAACATGCACTCAAATATTTCACTATTGAGGGTGAAATAGCTGGAAGGAAAATCAGAACTTTCAAGTTCGAATGAGATGCTTCCTTCAAGTGATGGGAAAGACTTTGCTTTTGGTGGAGGGGTTGTAATATCTTGGGATTTTATTCATGAGTGATGGAAAAATGCCAAATGGATCAAGGTAAGTGTTAGTGTTACAGATGCTGTTCCAGTCTGTTGTGTTAAAGCAAGAGAATGTTTTCAGACAGAGTTCCCTGACCACCTTCTCCCAATCCCACCTATGCTCACAAACTGCGGGGAATAACCAAAAGAATAGTGAGTTCAGAATGGTTCAAAAAAAGTATCTATTTCAGCATGGCTAGACTCCGAAAAACAGGATGAGAAATTTGACAATCTGGGAGCGCCACAGACTGGACTTGCTGCCCCTGTAAATCCAAAGGAGCTAGTTTGAGATTGTTTGGGTACCAATTAAGGATCCATCCTGGTCAGCCCCTGATGGATTTGTATTAGACACATCTAACTAGATAAAAAAAAAACATGGTTGAGATGACCTACTGTAGGATCTACAGGAGAAATTATATTACACAATTGGCATTGGAAATCACCCAGGAGGATCTGAAATATGTGGCTTCTCAGCCAATTGCCACTGCAACACCCAAGCATAAGGAAGACATTTACAATTTTGATTATCGAGTCTGTCAAGTAAGGCCAATAAGTCTGCCTGACAGAATAGTGGTCTTGGTCAAGATTTTAATTTTGCTAAGTACTTTGAGAAATGTGTGGGGGTTTAATTTAATTTTAAATAATGTGCATCTACTTGGAAAACGGCATGTAGCACAAAATGTATTTGTCAGCTGTTACTAGCAGTATTGTTTTTTTATGGGCAGGTTTACCTTAAGCTCATCTCCCTTTAATGAGAATCTATTTAGGACCTTGTAATTGTCAAATTAATTAGATATCAAGGTCATCATCTTTATTGTCTCTTATTGTTTAATTTACATTTTGTTCATGGGACACTAAATGTGATTAAACTGTAATAAAATCATAAAAATGAACAGATTTCAAAACTTTCTGCATTTCTATATTGCAGCAATAAGATTGGTAAATACCCTGCTGTTTTATTCCGAACAAGAACATATGGTTGGACACCACAGCTATGGTGTTTGAATTTATATGCGTGCTTGTATTTTATAAGAGCAGATAGGTTATCTCTGAAGAAATATACTCAAGAAAGAAGAGTAAACTCTGCACGTAAATATACTTCTGCCCTCTAAAATAACAATGTCACAGAACACCTCAATGTTCCTATTAAGGGTCACAGTAGACAGGCATGCTGACTGTTAGACCAGATCAAACATCAGATGGTGACTGTTACGTGGGGGCTGGCTTCCTCATTCTCCCACGAACATCAACCATTCTCAGCCTGGAGTCTCCCTACAGCACTGTCTGAATAATCATTCCACTTCATCTCACCCTTCCCTTGTTCCTCCCCACTCCTCTTCAAGTCAATCTCAGTGCCATGAAACTGCTGGGACTATATCCCAGAAGGACAGAGAAATAAAACCGAATCAAAAATCGCATCCTTTTTCACCAAACCTTTGCCCTTATGCTCATTACGTGCATAAGTGTGTGAGCTTATGTCCACGAGCAATGTGTCACGCTTCGGAATACCAACCTACTGGCTAACATTTGAGACCACCTTAGAGTTGACAAAGACAGTGAAGCCTAGACTTAGATAGAAAATGAGTTAAAAGGAAGGAAAGCATATGAGTTAGGGGAAAATATTATTTAAAAAAAAATCACTGCTCTTACCATCGTCCTCTTTGTGTGTGTTTTGGGGGCTGAGCATTCTCTCTATATTCGTAGCTGGGTTCAGGTCTGGGAGTGTGCTATGGTGCTCAGTTGAAATCCATGTGGGGTCACTCATATCAAACTCCTCACTGCTCACTGAACTTTCATCCTAAAGAAGGACAGGAAAAATTAAGAAATGCGATTTAAAGGGAGGGGGTACAGTACGTGTTTTGAAAGAGATGCTGTTATTAATAGGTACATTGAGAAAGTTCTTTAGCAACAGTAGAAATTTCCTTGATACTAGTGCTCTGGAAACTTCTGTAGATAACTCTTTAATTTTTGTTTGTACCTACCTGTTTCAACGAATCAGTCATTTCAATCACAGTGACCCTGATCAGTATAAAGCATTGAATAAACAAAGCAAGCACATCACAAGCATGGTCAGCTACACTTCCATGTTCATTAGCACGGCCTTTACAGGCCGTTTCCTGTAAGCTTCATATCACACCTTCCGCCCATATTCACATTAAGGTGAAAAACCACTTGCTTCTGCAAAATATATACATTTTTATTTAATGGATTATCTAAAGAATGCCAATCCTAATAAAAAATTCTAAAGCAAGATTCACAGAGGCACTATGATTCTGTTGAGGAAATATGTGGCATAGCATGATTAGAAGGTCACCACATATGAAAGAGAGATCAAGGAAAAAGGGTTACACTTTAAGACCCGTTAGTGACGCACTATGCAAGCAAACTGAATGTGTTTCTATCCTATATTCGCTTTGACGTTACAGTCCTAAGATATGAATGGTGTCTGAATTACTTCCACAGAAAGCGTCAGTAAAAATCATATATATCGTTGAATATAAAGAAAGTCTGGTGTGTGTGTGTGTGTGTGTGTGTGTGTGTGTGTGTACACTTTTTGAAAATGCACAAAATATGGAAGATCACAGTCTCAGTAATGAACAGGTTGTTTTAATGGAAGGACAAAAAAGAAAAAAAAAATGTTTTTGCCGCCTCCATGTTGATTCAATCTAGCTTCTCTTAATTTACCTTCTCTTTTTTTAAAATACAATATTTCACTTTAGCTCAGACATCTCAGATTTCTGGTCATAATTAGCAAAATAATAATAATAATATATATTTTTTAAATATATGGTTTCCAAAAGATTTTTTTGTTACTTTTAAATCGGTAATACTTTAAAATGAAAGCGTTAGAGAGTAGAGTTACCTCTTCAAAAATTTATAATTAATAAGTTACTGTGAACACCACACATTGTTCTGCTTGCTTAATTTATAACTATTAAACAATGCATTTGTTAAACTACATCAGTACAAATGATACATTATATATAATAAATAATAATAATGCTTTATTTACTGCTATATAAGGTACTGTACCCATGTATATTTACCAAATACACATGCACAACAATGTATCAAAAATATCTCTCACACACACAGTCCATTTTAATACCTGTGCATTTATGCAGTTATCCTGTCAGTCAATCATGCGCCAGCATAAAATACATAAAAAAATAAATAAATACATAAAACCATGCATGTTCATGTCAAGAGCTTTAGTTAATCTGCAAAACCAAAATAAGGGAGGGGATAACATGATCTCTGATCACTTTAACCGTCGCATGGTTGCTGGTGCTGGATGCGCTAGTTTTAAGAAGATACAGCTGGAAAATGCAACAGTCTCTAGACCTACAATAACATAGTGTAGTGGTGGTTCAGGCGGTAAAGACTCTGGGTTTATTTCCAAGCCGTGTGTGTGGTGGGAGGGTTGGGGGGGGGCACTGTTGGTCCTTGGGTAGAGCCTTTAACCTTGTTTCCAATGCTCAGATTAAAAAGGGAGAATTAAAAAATGCATCCGTTTTATCCAGCAACAACATGACCATGAGAAACAATTAAGGCCAAAACTATAAAAGCAGACTAAGACTAAAAGACTAAGATTTATACAGGAAATGTACGTGTAAAGAAAGAAGTATAATTTTGAGGAGAGACATGCTGAGCCTGAAAATACCACAGAAAACAAGGGCCTCAGGGCACTCCAACATTCTATAGAAACATTCAGTCATGGAAAAGAATAAAGATCTTAAATAGCTTCAGCTTCTACATTAATACCTCAAAATAAAACAGCTTCCAAAGATTGACTATGCTGTGTCTAATTTTCCAAATTAGGGTGGTGTGTAGCATGTCCATCTGCTAATGCCAGTCATTAAAGAAGGGCAGGACTGTAACCTATCAGTTTAATCAGATTGGCATCCCCTCAGAACTGCCAGTCAATGCACACACACACACTGCTACCAGCCCTGATTAGGTAATGTTTCAATTGCAACTTGTCTAGATTAAGAATGCATGATGTGTTCAGGAAGACAAATTCCATCAAACCTGCTTCTGGGCTTGCCGGTCTTCTCCTTCACACCATTTCAGTTCTACGACTAAGTATTGTCTTATCTCACACAAATCAAAGTGAATGTTCAATGTTTTTTCTAGTTTCTCTTAATTTACTTTCACTTTCATCAAATATGATATTTCAATTTAGCTTAGACATCTTAGATTTCTGGTCATAATTAGCAAAATAATAATAATAACATTATTATTATTATTTATACAGACACTAACAGCAGTCAGAAGAAAAAAAATGGTTTCACTGATGTAAAAGGGTCCATCACAAGCATTACAGGTCTGAGTGTGACATAGATCAGGAGTACAAGATTTGAAGCACCAAAATAATTCCTTACCAGGGTCATTTTGAAACATCCATAATGTTTGCCCCAAATATCTGGATTCAGCTCACCGTTTCTATTTATTTATATTGCATAATAAAGTATAGAATGTGAATTTTTCAATAGCATGTTCCTGCTCTGATCTGCATGACATACAAGTTAGAGCTACAGTATAGTGATTTTCCAGCAAGTGATTTTTCATTTCCCCTTCTTGTTGCTCAATTCTGCCAACATTTTATAAGTTTTATTGTTTATTAATGACCCTGCTAATGCATGCCACTCATCTCTATGCAGATGATGCTTCTCCCGCTCCCCCACCTATGAACTGCTGTCTGTGTGAAAACAGGGACGAGGGGATTGGCTTGCGTCCACTCTCCTCGGTAGTAAAACAGTCTCTGGCTCTCTCCTTTCATCAATAAGATTTACAGAGAAGATGCTTTATTGAGGCAGTATTGTACCCACTGGCCTCTTTTGTGCAATGTGCTCTTTATTGGAGGCAATGGAAACGTGTAGGCTTCAGGTGTGTGGAGGTTCTCTTTGCACATGTTCCACGCCTGAATATGAAGACGAAATGCAGAGCAGATGACCCTGGGAGTGGTTTTCCACTTAGCCTAAACAAAGTGGGTTTATTAACCAAATTATTGTACTTGTAACTCTGGTGGCTCAAAAGTTACAAATCCTCAAAAGCAATAATACAGATTTTTTTTTATTGTCATTGTCTTGGCAACATTTTTTTTTAATGTACAAACCTATATGGTAGAAAACAAAGGCTAGAATATTAACTTAAATTCTGAAACAATTTAGACCAACCATTAGAACAAAAGAAGTAGTAAACAATAAAGATTGTAGTCAGGACTTTTTTTTAATGTTTGTTTGTTTGCCTAATAATTGCCGAAAGTGAGATGTGGCGACAGACAGCCCTGTCTGGTGTCACTGAGGAAGCTTTCAGGGCAGAAGCCGGATCCGTGGCACAGCCATTTTGAAGTTAATCTAGTTAGCGAGCTAACTCTTCCTGTCTGCTCCTCCTCTCATATCTCAAACTTGCCTGCTCTCTCTCTCTTTCATACTTTCTCTCTCTCCGATCAGATTTACTTAGGCTTAAAGTATAAAAGAAACCTACTGGCAAGTACAATTAAACCTGATAAGTGGTGTGTACAGAGTGCTTTATAAACTTACAATGTAAAAATCAATAACGGTTTCTCAATAAATACATTCATCATTGTGTGGTTTGATGCTAGGCAAATATGTTTGTAGCACTGGTTATAATAATCTCTACCTTAAGGACTTGTGTGCAAAATAATAGCAGCAATTTCATACTAATCTTTAATAAGCAGAATAAATTATTACACTTTAGTAACTATCAACAAGTAGTTTCACCCTCCTTCCACCCCTATATACCATTTCATCCCCCATTTGTATGCATCTCCTTTATGGTTTTTCCTCTCTAGTCTCTACTCCTCCATAATCTCTGTCTCCTATTCACATATAGTCTACAGAGACTGCTGGGACTTAGACACTTCTCTAAAAATAGGGGTAACCAGAGTCTGCTAATTGGCTACCATGGAAACAGTCCAAGAACAAAGCTTGAAACAAACTGTGAACAAGAAAAATCTGACAGAAATGTTTTCAAGGTTGGATTGCAATGTAACTTCAAAAAAGGCACTTATTGAGATTAATTCTGAAAATTAAATATAGATTTAACTTAGAGCACAAACAAGTAATATAAATAACTACACGGTAGAAGTGGAGTAGGACATTGCCAGTCTTGCATAAGAAGGCTGATGATATTGTGATCATTTATTGTTATTTATTGTTATCATCCTCATAGCTTTGGCAAACCCCAAGATTCATTTGAAAGACTGTCTCTCTCCAGAACAACAGATAAATACCTAGTTAATTTTCTCTTTTTGCTCTCTCTCACTTACTCTCTCTATGTAAGGATCAATGACTCGCAGGCAAAGCAGCGGCCTAACTGTATCATTTCAGACAGAAAGGTGAAGGTATTGATATGGGAGACATTACTCGATCAGGAGTCAGTGTGAATACAAATACACATGCAGTCAAGCCTAGTGAGGATTAACATGGTGCAGACTGTGATCTTCCGCTGAACAGTATTGATCTTATAGGAAAACCAGCTGAGAAAAAAGGGGGAAATACCAGCAGTGTCTTATGCACAGAGCTACGGCCTCCAGTAACAGTGGCTAAAGAACGATATTTTCCTGTTTGCAAATAGAACACAAAACCTAAAATAATATTGTCTTGGTGCTTAGAACATTCATGCACATAACATGCTGTCGATCACAGCCCCCTCCCCAAAAAAGCATTTGATTATATAAAAACACATTTTAATCAATGACTATGACCTTCATCGATTATAGCAGAAGAGGTGCTGCAGCTATTTCTGCCCGCTGTCCCATCCCTGCTGCTTCTCTGTCTCACACTGAGCACGCCCGTGCAGTACTGAAACCAAATCTGTGCACTCAATTACCGCCGCCGCATGTTATTCTATACACAGCCGCTTGTCCTGCAGAACTGAACAAAAGGAAAAGTGAGGAGGAGGAAACAGTCCAGAGGGCGTCCCAAACTCCTGCTGCTCGCCTTTCAGATGCTTCACTCATGCTCTGACTAACAACAGAATGCACTGATCAGTATTGAAGATCAAAATCATTTTATTATGCTGACAAGTGAAGACATTTACTTAAAACTCAAAAAATATTTTTAAATTAATAAACAATACACAACATAATAGGGACCAGAATCACCATGGACTCCCCAATAAGATATTACCACAGTATTGAGATGCCGATTTAATTTGTATTGCAATTTTGTAAGTATTTCATAAACTTCTAAATTCGTATTAAACTTTTTTCTAAACAAACTTAGTTAATAATTTGCTTCTACAACACAGGATGCTGTGCTAGCTGCCAGTGTATTAATAGTTAAGAGCACACCACCTATAGGATTATCAGAGAATACAACATTTTACCACTTAAATGCAAATGTATTTAAAATAAAAAATACTTTTTAAACATTTTTAAACAAAGATTGTTAAACAACCTCTGGCCAAAGTCCTCAGTTCAGCCACAATGATTTCATGGGGTCATATAGAAAAGTCTGAAAATAAAAAAGAAAATCCCACGCTGTTTTTTTTTTTTTTTGGAAAGTGTGGTGGATGGAAAGGTTGCGATAAGGTCAGAAAGATTGCAATAATTTCATGAGCCGCCGGGAAACATGCCACATACTGTGATGTACTATGCTGCAAAGTTCATCTTTAATGCACTGTCTTGCTCCTGTCTAGCAGTCGTTAAAGAAGTATTTTGGGAACAATTTTGGGTAGACTGGTAAATGATGCACGCAATTATCGAAACAGATTCTGGGGAGGGGAAATACAAGAAACATGTACTAGGAGCTGGTGCAGTACCATTGCATAATTCAGCCTGAGGACCCAAACCCATAGGAACAGGTCATGTGTTTCAATAATAGAGAAAAATATAGACCTGTCAGCAGTACTTACCAGCATACTGTACACCCTGTAAAAAAAGTTTAAACACTGTTTAAACTCCCTTTCCTGTAATTGTTGTAACTAATTAGTGCCGTTTTGCAGACTATTTCTGTATTTGAGAAAATTGTCATGTACATGTCACTCATTAAAAAGAAACAAGACTAAACAATCATTATCTATAAAATGAAAGTAGTCTCCCATATTTAGACATACCAAACATATTTTGTGTTACAGACACATTAAATATTATTTAACTTTAAAAAATGTTAATGACTAAAAACATTAAATGTTTTTATAATGTTTTAAATGTAACTAATTAAATAATATTAACAGCTAGGTTTGTTTTGCACCTATTTCTCCATAGCTCATATATCTATTAATTTGTATACCAGCAGAGTCCAACACTGCTTGCACTTTTTTAATCATGTTTTGTTTAAATACGTCATTGATCCGTCTCACAACCACACATACCCACAGTGCAAAACACTTTCAGCAAACTGAGCATCCAACAACAGAAACTGAGCGGTTCACTTGCGCAGAATGTGTGTGCGCGCTAAGAGCTGCGCTATTCACAGACAGGTCTGTATGCTAGGAGTTGAACTGTCAGAGGGGCTGAAATAATGTGCTGACCTCAATTAAATAAGTTTAGAAAAAAAAAAATAGAAAATTAAATCAGAACACTGAATTATGCCTGTAGAACTGTTTAAATAAAACTTTAACCAATGTCTGGTCATCATTAATTATTAAATCATTAATCATTTATTGATTGCTAAAATGTTCCACTTTTGGTCAAGCAAAGATTTTAAAAATGTTTGCATGTTATTGTATAACATTCACATAAACATCTTTTTTCTTGTTACACTGCGACCTGTTGCATGCATGGCACAACTGACTTACGTTTATTCTAAAAACATAGCACGGCCTATGAGCTCAAACAAAGCCACGCCCCGTGCTCCTGTGCCAACCCAGTGTTAAAGCACAGCGGCACTACAGCACCACACGTGCTTTGTTCAAAAATGGTGCGCACGCTTGAGAGGTGGAGCTTAGGAATGCAGCGTGAATGGTGAGAAATTTACCCTCCAGTACAAGGCGACGCGCTATACACTTCCGCCGCGACCAAAGAAAGTAGCGTTCAGTGTGCATCATTCGCACTGTAATTTCTTTTTAATACAGACAGGGATGATCCTGATATGAAAACTCTTAGTACTTTAAACAAGATTCTATTGAAGTCATATAATAAATGACTTCGAAGTGGAGCTTACAGAAGCAATTAATTAGGTAAATGGTCTTTTACAAACTTTTTTTTTTAAACAAAAAATGGCCTTGTAGAGAAACTGTTTAACAGTAAAATAAATAAAACAGGTATTTCATCTGCAATATCTAAAGTACTAGATGTCAGGTTAAATTACTTTTCACCCTAATTTTATTATAAATGATCATAAATCAACAGTATTTTACACATTAGTATTTAGGTAGTTTCTCATAACGTTAGAAAAGCAAGCTAGAGCCTGAACCATTCTCTCTGAAACAAAGATACTCCTCGAGTTTTGGGTTCCACTCACCAGCTAATTACCTGCTTCAAGAAAAACCCAAAATAACTAAGAGCTCTGTGAATAGCACCAACAACTTTACAAAACATGACAATTAACAGAAATCTCATACAGTGGGCTGGCTGCAGCTCATCACAATGATATGGCAGAATTCAACATGACAATGAACGTTGTAATGTGCGCATGAAGACAGGATGTGTCCCTAGTGGCCTGTTGGAAGTGCACAATACGCAGTCACCTAAATACGGCAGTATCTTAAAAGGTTTGGGGTGGAAAGTTGAATTAGAACGCTTATCCTTGGAGTGCAAACTAGGGCTGGGGCAATGGGGACTGTTCGGGGTCAATAGGAAAAAATAAGGTAGCACCAAACCACCACCATGTACCTGTCATGTGGTTGCAAGACATGGATTACAAATTTGATGAGCGTAGCATAAAGCAATGGAGGGATTTATAGAACCAGCACTCAAATCTACTGACATAGTGTAGACTTTTTGTAAAAAAGTGTACTTTTTGTCTGGACAAAAATGCATGCTGGGTAGTCCTCTTTATTCATGAACTATGAGAGCTACATTTCAACTTCCCTTGAAGAGGGATATTCTTGAGATAAAGTGACAACCATGGTGCTGCCAAATGGCAAACGGGCAATGTTTTTAATCACCCCACTGCCAGCCATTACTGGGGGACCCTTTAGTGGTGGTGGTTGCCATTTGGACCTGGGCTACAGGATGGAAGAGTGTCCCTGTTTAGGGCTCACTTGAGGCTAATGAAACCTTTGTAGGCACTGAAAATTGGAACCAAGTTGTAATGACCTATAAGTGCCATGTAACCAGTCTGTTTGGTTTTAATGACCCTGAAACTCTGCATTATAATGGCTTCCTTCATTTATCACAAGTAATGTGGCATACATGACTTTGTTGGCAGGACCATGCACACAAAAAGTCATCACTGCCTGCCCCTCTTAGTTAGGAGGAGTGAAATATATTTACATTTCTTGCATCTGTCTCAGGCAAGGACTGTATTAGTGTCTCTGTGCTTTTTCACTGTTTGTTTCCACTTCATTAATAACTCCTGTGGAAAAATAAAGCTTTGTATTTACTAGGAAATAATAAAAACATCATCTCTCTAAAACAAAGAATGTAAATTGCTCATCAGAGTTTCTTGCAGCTTTTTCATGCGTTATAGCTGAGGATGCATTTTTGTCCTATACGACTATGAATAGTGACTTGGCTGCAGTGCACCATTTCCCAGAATTGACTGGACTGTGCTTTCTCCTTTCTCCAAAATCATACACCAATTATCAAGCGTCTGCTACCTACAATCTCTCCTATAATTTTCATTTCTGACCGCTTCTGATGAGCATGATGCATCACAGAATTATTTAAGCATGTTTACATTCTTAGCAAATCATAACCGTTATAGGCACTTGATTCATTATTGTTTTATTTCTTATGCAATGATTTCACTAATGCATGAACCCTTACATCTCTAGGAGTGAAACATGAGCGCTGCTAAAGACATAAAAATCTTACAATCAATTATACAGCAATGAATACCACATGGAAAAAAACAAACAGATCTCAGCATAGTAACAGATAGAATCCAAAGCTCGGTATATATACTTGAAGCAGTAAAGCATTTCTAAGTGAAACATTCTATGCTATTCAATATACCAGGTAACCCGTCACTGACGTGCTCCTGACAGCAACTTGATGAAAAATACTTTCTTTGTGGAACATTCACTTTGTTGCTAAGGATTTATGCATGCACTATGATCATCAGGTGTTATAAATGTTTAGGAAGGAATGTGCTGCTTTGCCTCAAGGTTTCCCTTTGTAAAGGTGTGACAAGAGCTTGCCGCTCTGTGATCCCAGCAATACTCTGCTTGCACTCCAAAAACACAGACCGCAACGCTTTCATGCTTTCATCTCCAGCAACAAAGCACCCGTGCAGTATGAGGACACTGGCTTTTTGTTCCGTGCACCTGATTCTGTCTCGGTCTCCCTTTTATAACAGGATTTACTTTAGCCAGCCGTACTTATGAATCCTCGTCTACCTTAACATATTGAAACTGCAAGGTCTCTAAACCAAATTTACTTAACAGCAATAACAGCAACTTCTAATAGCTCTTAGAGTTCAAACTTTCGATATACATCACACAGCATCACTCTGTATTCCTCAAAATAACAGCCCTGAATCGATAGCTTGATGGTGCGTGTCCACTACTCACTCACTCACACTCTCTTTCACACACCCGTACATACACACTCTATTCTCTTATACACAATCACCCTCATACAATTTCTCTCTCGCACAAACACTCATCCTCGAATACTCTTTCTGGGTCACTCTCACACTTTCTCACACATTCTCTTGCCTGGTCTCTCTCAGACATACTCGTGTACACTCCCTCTCAAAGCAAAGCGCAACACATATACCTACCTAGTAATGCGTTACACTTAGTGCTATAAATCATCAGTAGACAGTTGATCCGATTTTATTTTGGGGCCTTTGGATTTTTTTATTTAATTTAATAGCACTGTTTACTGTTTAAAATTTGCAATTTGTCTTAAACAGTTATAACATTGAAATGCTATGGAAACCGTGTTGTTTAAATGACTATTTCAGTGACTATTTTATTTTAGGACAAACAAAAATTGAAAGCAATTTTTTTGTTTATCTTAATCAAGTCTCATCGGTCCTTAATCAATTAAGTTTATAAAAGCAAAATGACCAAAAAAAAATTTTATGCAAAAAGTTTTGTTTTTTTTTAACAGTGCAGCATTTACACACAACTGAGCTTTTTTTTAGACTCAAAAAGGCCGCCATCTCTATTTTCTGAAATTGTGTCTGACATTGTTTGAGAAAGGTTGCATGGTCTAACGCTTAAATTCCTTAACAATGAATCACAGCTTTTTATAGAAAAACAAGCAGCTTCCGTCTTGTGTGTATTATTTCCTCGGTGGGCTATTTCCTCTTTGCTTAACGTGCAAATGTATTTTTTTTTAAAGTGTGAATCGAATCTTAACCGAAAACTGACAGGCAAAAGATCATTCCAGTGCATAAACGATTTAATCACTGGATTACACCAGCCTGAAATCTCATGGGCATGAACTGTACAAAGTGGTTCTACGTGGAATTGATTGCGTTCCACGGTTGCTGAAAACGGCCTGGAAACAGCCGCTTCCACCACGCCCCGCGGATGATCAAACGTTTTACGTCTGAGGAATTGCTGGCTACTAAAACAACTGGACCTGGTCGTGTTGTGTATCTAGCGACAGGGCACATTATGCTGGAAGTGTCCATTCAACTGAAGGTTAACTATAGCCATAAAGAGGTAAACCTTTTCAGCAGTGATGTTCAGATGCGCTGTGCCACTCAGATGAGTCTCAGGGGCACAAAAGTGTACCAGGAAAATATCACTACCGTTGCCGTATTCAGGTCTGGCTGATTCTGATGTGTTCATCAGTGTGATGCAAAAGGAACCAGACACTGTCTACTGTGCTGCTTTTACTCCATTAATTCTTTCTCAAAAACAGCAGCACTGAGCATGATCTTCGCCTGAGGTAGTCTACTAAAGACAAAGCGGCAGACACAAATTTTATCTGCACACATTATCTGCCCGACCGGGTATTTTTTTCCTTTTTTAAAGCATTTTGTCAACCCTAAACTGGTTGTGCATGAAAAGTCCAGACAGATTGAAGAATGACTAGTGTTAACCATCATACCTCACAAAAAGATCAATAAACTCCCACCCATTCCAGTGGTCAATTCTTCACTTGAGGAACTGGACAACCCGATTTATACAACACACCAAAGTGATCATAGGACGCAGTGATGGGTACAACCCACAGACCCTGTGTAGCTATACCCGGTGGGGAGGGGGGGGAGGGGTTGAGGGGCAACTTATATGGCCTGCACGGTTTCCTGACCTCAAGCCGATAAAACACCTTTGGGATGAATTAGAACGGAAACTGCGAGTCAGGGCTTCTCAACCAACATTAGTGTCTGAACTTACAAATGCGCTTCTGGGAGAACGGTCGATAATTCCAAAAAACACACACCTAAGCCCTGTAGAAAGTCTAAGGGTGGGCCAAAATTAGATTAAACCTTATGAATTAAGAAGTGGATGTAACTCAAGTTTATATGCATGTGAGGGCATATGAGCAAATACTTTTGGCAATATAGTCTATCTATCCATCAATCCATCCATTATATTATTTATCTAAATACTTTTCTAGAATGTTCTTTATCTACAGCTTAAAACTGACAATACTGCAATGACAGATCAGTAAGGCAAAGGTAAAGTTTAATTGCAAATAAGAGACATTCCCAGAGAATGTTGCAATGCTGCAGTGTGTGTGTGTGTGTGTGTGTCGGTATAAGCTTAGCAACTTGTGTTTTTCTCCCATATAAAGATTCAGAATTAGATGTTACTCAAGTTTATATGCATGTGAAGGCTACAGTATATAGTGTACGGTATGTGAAAACTGTTAATGTGAGCTTTCTTTGGTTACTCTAAACTTATAAAAGGCATGCTAAACTGTTTTTTTTTATATGGATAAAACTGAAAGCAACAAGTCTCTGATCAAGATTCCAACTGTGACAAGACAAAAGAAATACAAAAAAAAAAGTAATTTGGGTTTTTGCAAACATTAAACAAATTGGCGCTTTTGCCAAGCAAAGAACACTGCTGCGATGTTTCAGGCAAGTGTTTGTCATGTCTTCTTTTTTACAATAGATCCTAATTTCATTTTACGAAAAAAAAAACTTTTTTACAAAAACCAAAACATTGTCACAAATGACACAAAAATGGGTATACAAAATGCTTCTGTCGATATTTCTCCTACCGTGATGATCAATCGAGCTGTTTTTCCGAGCAGTTTGCACAAAGAAATCTGACTACAATGTACAAAAAAAAAAAAATGCTTTGAGGAAGAAAAGCCATTGCTTCCTCAGAAAGCAGACCACAATAATGGCTTTATTCATGTCATTGGAGAGGAGTGGCGGATCGACCATGCTGCTGCTGACCTCTGCCTCCGATGGCTGTTCTTGGAGAGAGAGAGAAGTCCGTCTCTGTGACCTCTGCTTTCTGAGCTCTATCCTGTCTGTCTGATCTGATCTAGTCTAATTGTGGCAATAAAAAGCAGCTTTGATGAATTCCTTTTTGCTTTTTTATGTACTGATGACAAGAGTGGTAGACAAAGCCATATGAGTTGCATACTTGCAAAGGTTTATTATTAAAAGCAAGAATAAATATTCGTGAGACAAAAAAAATCTCGAAACCTTAGGAAAACAAGGACAGAAACTTTTAAGTCCTTATGAAAAACATTGAATGCTCTTAAATTAACGCTGATATTGCCGTGGCCTGGCAAATTGAGCACTGATTAAACCTAGGTGAGGACCCTGCCGTGAAATAATGGGAATTACAGTGCACAGTACAGTCACGGAGTCCTCAGAATGAGAGTAGAAGCTGTGCATCCTCTCGTGTAACCTTGAGAGGGTCTATGTGGATATTCTATGTTCCGCTGCCTGAGCTTTAAGCAAAATACACCTCAGGCAGGACCAGTTGAGTGCAGAGCAACTTAGTAGAGCAGGAGGGCAACAGGGAGTCAGTACGTCACATCCCATATACCTGTGCGTTTTGCCGGCGAAGAAACAAGCCATAAAAATACAGGAAATGGCATGGTGGGAAATGCTTTGCCTCATTGCAGGACCAGATACAAAAAGATGCTGGCTTTCTATGCCATTAAAAAAAAAGAGAGGAAGAGAGAGAGAGAGAGAGAAGATGCTTGGGGAGTTTTGTTAGACAACTCTATAGCGACTAAAATGATAGCGCAACATGGATAACGAAGGACTCTGAAGGAGAACAGCACTATTTTCAATTTAAACTCTGCCAAATCATGATAGCACAAGGGAAAAAATTAAGTCTGCAAACATATTTTCAAATCAGATTAGTAAGCTGTGCTAGACCACTCAGAAAAGCTCTTAGTGCTCGGAGAAATCCCAAATGTGTGTGTGTGTGTAAGCCTCCGAATTTGATGCCAGGCTCCATAGTAATTTGTAGAGAACAGCGTAGGGTGGTACAGGCCCTCCGAGAGGCAGAATGGAACATTCACTAGAATGCAGATGAACAAGACAAAGAACAATGAGCAAAGGGACAGACAGAGGGTGGAGCAGGGGAGAGACTGAGAAGAGAGGGGACAGTGTGAGAAGGTAAGCAAAAGAAAACGGCAGTGATGATATTTAGAGAGGGAGAGAAAATGGAAAGAAAATGAATGAATGAATGAATGAATGAATGAATAATTGAACAAATGAATGAATAAACAAATGAAGGAGCAATAGTAAAAGATGGAAAGAAAACGAAATAGTGAGCGAAAGACAGAGGAACAGTGACTACAACAGCGCTGACCTCTGGAAAGCAGTTTGACTTCGGGTTTAGAAAGTGATGATGTTTTGGAAGGCTTTATCCTTGTAAAGCTCCTGCAGAAGGCAATGCTGTATAAAGAGCATTTTAAAGCCTTTAACCCTTCACCGGCTGAAACCGTCACAGTAGAGCCATTATTGTCAGGGTCGTCCATTTCTATATGTAATGCAATGCACAGCAGGTCACAAATGTACACAAATATACATGTGTTTTCTATGAATTCTCTGCATTTTAGGTGCACAAAGCACTTAAGAAAACTTTTGCGAACTTTCAACCTCTCTAACTAGAGTTTTTAAACAAACAAACGTTAACAATAAACCAGGTTTAGACATTATGCCTAAACATGGACTAGGGTTGAAGATGAGCAATACGATGCATTGAAACTTTTGCACTTGCAAGAGATCACTTATTTTAGTCTAATCCTGGGTTAGTATGTTATACAGTAATAACATAAAGCTGAGATGTACAGCAACCTGGCAGCCTGACTATCTGAATTAGACATCACTAAACTTCTCATAGGGGAATGTTCTTTATCCAGGCAAGACTACTTACATGGTGAATAAATTAGATAATAGTAGGAGTTATTTTCCTTAACTTAGATAAAAAAAAGAATAATAAAAACTATTGTCAGCAATTGAGATTTATTAAATGCAGTGCTGTTATATTAGGCATGCGATTTGAACTCTGAAATATTGTCATAAATTAATGATCTAAAAGTTACTACTCTTTCCAGAAAGAAAAAACAAATAAATTAAGCGAGAGGGTGAAATTACACAGCAAACATAGCAATGTTTAGGGGAAACCCTTCATGATGCAAAATAAAGACCAACTCGTTTAAAAAAAAAGAAAAGAAAAATCAATAAACGCTAAGAGACGCCATGCATTTTAATGAGCGTCCTTCTTCACATGCATTGGGAAAAGATGCTGGTCATGTGCATGGCCATTTTCACATTAAATATTTAAAGTATAAATGTTTTTGCAGATTTTTAAGGGAGTAAAAGCAACGTGTCACTTCCCGCAATGAGCTCCATTAATCAATAACCTACAATAATCAAATCCAGGAGGATCTGGAGGACAGACACCACACGCACCATCAACATACATTTCTCTAAAACAGATATTTATATACACACAATCGTGGCTGGGAGTTAAAATCGCAATATTATTAATACTATTATTAAACCTCTTTACTTTTATTTAAGGTGATAAACCGAACAGGATTTATTACGCACGCTGAGCGACTGCCTACAAACGTGCGGTTTCAGTTACAGCAGAAATAAGAAGCTAATGTAGGGAGCGCGGAGTCGAAGCGGTCACTTACCTGCACTTCTGCTCGGGATTATTTTTATAAATATTCGTGTCACAGCTCTCTCTCTCTCTCTATCCCTTTCTCTCCCCCTCTTCTCTCTCTCTCTCTCTCTCTCTCTTTGTTTTTGGGAGCGCGTGCCCGAGCCTCTCGCCTGCGCTTTAATATTTCAGCACAACATCCAGCTGGAGGAGCGAGAGCTGCCGCGCGAGCCTCACACGCACGCACGCAGGCAGGCAGCGCGAGCGAGAGAGCGAGCGAGGAGGCGGGGCTACGGGACACACACGTCACACCGCGTGCTATGGACGCTGGAGTTTACAGTGGGGTAACAGCACCCGATTCACCTCCAGTTCCAACCCAACCTGACCTAGTTTTTATTCACTTAACACTGCGATTCCAAAAGACACATCTTTAACTAGTACTATAATAATAATAATAATAATAAAGATCCTCTATATGCAGTGCCGTAAAAAATAATTTGTCCCTTCCTGAATTTTTGTTTTTTGCATATTTGTCAGACAGCGAGTCCACCTCTGAATGCCTCAATAATAAAAATACTAAAATGCTTCACAAATAAATAAAGAATAAAACATTTATGTTTTAGAGTGGTCTAGTCAAAGTCCGGACTTAGATCTGATTGAAATGACCTTAAACAGGCTGTTCAGGCTTGGAACGTCTCCAGTGAGGCTGAATTAAAACAATTCTCATTGCCAATTATCCCAAATTCTTGATTGCAGTTATTAGGTTCAAGGTATTTTCACATAGGGCCAGGTAGGTTTAGGCAGTTTTTTTCCCCACTTAATGAAGGAAATCATTTAAGAAATGCATTTTGTATTTATTCAAGTTATCCTTGATTCATATTATAATTAGGTTTATCTAAATCATTTAAAAGTGACAATAAAAAAGAAAAAGAAAAATCACACTGTACTACCATTTTCAGGAAAATTTATTTATTGAATATGAAAACTGAAGGCTCTTTTCAAACATCCCCCCTTGTTAAGGTTTAGGAGTGGCCTAGTCAAAGTCCAGACTTGAATCTGATTGAGATCCTTAAACAGGCTGTTCATGCTTGAAAACCCTCCAATGTGGCTGGATTCTTTGGAGAATCGTTTTAAGAGTGGGCTCAAATTCCTCCATAGTGATGTGAAGGACTCTGCCAGTTATCGCAAATTCTTGATTACAGTTGGTGCTGCCGAAGGTGGACAGCTTTTTCCCTTATACATCATCATTTAAAACTGCATTTTGTATTTACTTGGTGTTATATTTGTGTATTATTAAAATTTGTCTGATGATCTCAGTCATTTAAATGCGACAAATGTGCAAAAATAAATAAATAAATCAGCAAGGGCAAATACTTTTTCACAACACTATAGTTCACACTACTCTACCATTTTCACTATCACTATAATGCCAGTTTATGAATAACATAAAATCTGACAAATGATAAACCAATAAAAAGAAACACTTAATGTAAACTGAAGGTAAACAAAGTGCCTTCAGTTAAACAATAGCTCAAAAGACTATCCGCATAACTTAAATGTAAAAACAAATGTAGAATGAACGCCAAGTAATTCCTTGTCATGAGTGATGAGACCTGTCATCCTTAAGTCAACGAGGAGGCACTTTAAATTTGAATATGTTTAATACTTTCTCAAACTATATCCCCAAACCACGCTTTTAGAGCAAGTCATTATGGGAGCCAACTCAGTGTTCTGGACTTGAACACAACTTGAGGAAAAGTATAGACACTTTGACCTGTGCATAGTTATGTTTGTGAGATGATTTGGCTTTAAAGGGCAAATTTATATCACCTTCAGACTACATTTGGACTTGAGAAGTCAAAGAACTGCTTGTAAAACCTGCCACCTACAGGCAAAATGGATCAATGCAGCTTGCCAAGATTAATCCAAAATCAAAGGCAAGTATTGTATAAAAAAAAAAACCTCATAAACCTCAATATTGTTGTGACAATAAAATGATCTACATTTATTTTTCAGTGTTCACTGAGCATTAATAAAAATGACGATAAGTATTAGCAAAATGCTTCTAACCATTATAATTGTTCTTTTTTTTTTAAATCGTCACTGCTCCTTTAAAGACTATACTATATACTATAAGTAGAGTGTCTAGAATTACCAATGTACTTACTACTGCTGTCTGACTAGATTTATAAAGACTTATGTAGGCTATCTCTAACAGCAACCATAAGTTGAAAATGAAATTACCTCATATGCAGCTTTTGCGATCTCCAAACCTGCAGGCTACTTCTGGGAAGCGGATTATAAATTGGCAGCTTTCATTAAAACGAACATGCTTTTTCCATTTTGAATAAATAGCAACATACTGATTAAAATGTCAAATGTCATCGTGTACAAATAAACTGGGAATTAGAAATTAGATTCAATCATAACCTTTCCTGATAGCCCTCATTCGAAAGTTGAAACTGGGTGCAAGTGAGAGCATCTCGTTTTAACTTGTATTGTCCTGGTTCCTCTAGCAGCAGCTATACTATTACCTCCAAGTATAACTACTCTAATCTCATTATGTCTTCTGTTAATTCTCTACCAAAAAGAGACAGAGTAAGAAAGAAAGGAGTCGCCTTTTGGCTTTGTATTAACTGGAAATGGAGGCCAGAAACGAAAATGAACGACCCCTCCCTCTTTAATTCCCTGCACTCCCCACCCCCCACTCCCCCAAACTGGAGTCTGCAGGAAGGATGCTGCTCATTTCCTCCTTTATTGAATTGACACACACACATCCTGCAATGCCAACCAGCCAGGGTTGATGAGTGCATCCTCTGTGCTTTTATTCTTGGTTTTTCCATAATTTCAGATAATTATGCCGCTATGCTTTCATGTTTGCATTTTGCCACAATGGTCTTACTTTCTTTCCCCACCTGATTTGTCTGAGGTTTTCCAGAAGATCTATTTTAATTTCTCACTAAGTGCACTTCGTTCATGGATTATAACCACTCGCAATATCTAAAAATTTACTATTCATTTTCTATCCCTGAGGGCGTGACAAATGTGTTTTTCAAATATTTTACATATGTTATCAAAACTCTCATTCTGTATATATTGCACAGAGAACAGATTAAAATGCAGTTACAGGTCCTCCTATTTTCTGAAAGACATTTTTTTCACATGCACACAAAACCACCCATCCACAGTGAATTGACACGGGTTTGACAGATGCACACCAATAAGTGTTTAAAAAATATATGTTTACACCAAATACAACTATACATAAATGTGGCAGAAAGTTATGAGCAGCAATTAAATTTTTGCTGTGCAAAGCTGAAAGCTCAGTAGTGTGCAGACAGTGAGTCAGATATATATGCCATTTCATAGAAGAAGCAATTTAAGGTCAAATGTACAAAATGAATCATTGCTCGACGAAAGTCCAACAGTGAAAATTGTCTTTTTTTTTTTAATAGGAGTTTCACACTGTTTAGTAAAAACTCATTGTTTATACTGCTTAATCCTGGTTGGGGGTTGGGGGGGATGGGGGGCGGGGGGTTGCAGTCTATCCCAGGAAACTTAGGTCACAAGATGGGATATACCCTGGACAGAGTGCTATCTATCGCAGGGCACACACACTCACACACTATGAGCAATTTAGGAATACCAGTTAGCCTAATTTGCATGTCTTTTAACTGTGGAAAGAAACCGGAGGGCCCAGAGAAACCCACCAAGCACAAGGAGACTCGTGACACACAGAAGCGAGGCAGGAAAATTGAACCTGGCAAGATATAAGACCAGGTTGCTTTGATAGCAGGCTTCAGCTACTCTGTAGTATTGTTAAGTCAGGTGTTTCTCAGCTTCCTCTACTCATGACCCCATGACTGTGGTTGTTAAACTTGCTCTATACACAGTATTTAACTTCAAATACAATATTTATTTTTCATTCTAATATTTTTGAGTTACTAGATTTTTGATTTTCATGCGTTAAAAACCATAATCATCAAAATTGAAAAAAAAAAAAGGCTTGAAACATTTCACTTCATGTGTATTAAATCTTGAAATGAGAAATTTTCTTCATAAGTCCCGGTTTAACTTGAATGCCTCCAAAATTTTATGGTTTTGTCTTTTTTCAGATGTACAGTAGTTAAACTGGAAATTTTGTTTGAACCACTAGTGTATAGGCAAAAACACAATACAACTGAACAAACAAGTTCCTAGACTGTATGCATAATGTACATTTCACAAGCATTTCACTGCATATCGTACTGTGTATGACTGTGTATGTGACAAATAAAATTAGAATTTGAATAAATGCATAACATAACCATGTTAATATCTCTCCAGTGCCTATTACAGGTTTAGTCCACAAATTCCTTAGATAGACTTTCATTGTGGATGTTATTCTTAACACCGTCCTTCCTTACCAAAATCCATGGCCACAAGCTGCTACAGGTAGAAGTTATGGTCACGCTAAATGTCTCTTTTAAGCTAACTCATTTGTGATAAAAGACACCTCATTAATTTTCCAAAACCCAATGTCAAAAAAACAATAAATCTCAAATAAATTCACAGAATAAAATGTCCGAAATGACCAGTGTAACAGGATTTCAGTAATCATTCTACGAGTACTACACAGCAGTGCAGTCTACTACTGTGTTTCCTTAATATACTAAGGAACTGATGATTCTTGGATTTGTCCAACGGTGCACAAGTTCATGCAGTAATACACAAAGTGAGTGTGTCTAAAAGTGTACCTGCTCGTTGTTGTTAATACACTGCAGTTTCATCTGTTTCAGGTAGGTGGTGGTCAAAGGCATGTTGTAGTCGATCAGGTCAGGGACCAAAGAGGCAGGCCGGTCGTTTTCTGTAGAAATGACATTGTTGATCAGATGAGTTTCAACCAATGATACAATGATACTGTGCTTGCAATCAATCATTTATCGTAACATTATCGAAACATGGATCGAATAATAACGATGCTGATATTCTGTATTGAGTGACACAATATTGGACTATTTTGGTGTACATGCTGCACTCTGTCGTGTGTGTGAACGGGTTCTGTCTCACCACTAGGGGACAGTAAATGAAGCCCTTCATGCTACACGCATATGGCCCGGTCTCTTTGTCCCATTACCACTTTCATTTGCAATTCCAAAATTATAATAACCCACATGTGAACTGTTTATACATATGCAAATTAAATCCACTACCCTGCCCCAAATACCAGCGCCAGTAATGAAGATCCTGATGATGCCCGAGATGGGACGAAATTCCTCATGCATTAAAGAATTCAAGTCAATTTGTCTGTATAGGTGTGTCTTATCAGGTCTTGAAGTAAAAACGGTGGCATGTGAGGAAAGTGTGACATGAACCTTGTGAGCCCTGATCATTTCAGTGACAGAAGAAGTGAGACAGTGCACGCAAACAAGAAACACTTATAACTACGAGCTCATACACACCAAACACATTAATCAGTGAGCACTCGTGTGTGTGCACATTGGGTTGTACTGACCACTCACCTCATCCTTCCACTAGAAACATTGTTTACATAAACATGTACAGTACCTGTTTTCTGATGTAAATTATACCTATACTATACAATATGAAAACATTTTCCTGACTCCATTATACAAGAGCTGAAAGAACTGACACCAGCATCAGTTTTCTGAGTCGATTAAAAAAATGCCTGTGTGCACACTAATTAATCACATTTAATAATTTAAAGCTGAACTTTTGCGTGGGTAGCTGGAGCTTAATAGAGGGGCAAGGGGGAGGGGGGTGAAGCGAGGGGTTTGAGACCCCCATGGGGTAGGAAGCCAATTAGCACTCGTTTTATGAGCAACACCCAATGTTGTCCTCATGCTGCCACAGAACCCTGTGACAGATCAAGCCTGGAGGTGTTTGTGTGTGTGTCTGTGTGTGTTTATCTCACCCCCAGTAGTGGGTCTGAGGATGCTTGGCTCATAATGGTTCTTTTTTGCTTTCAGTGTTCTAGACTGGCTCTCTCCATCCAGCTCCTCCCCCACTGGACTCTTTGCTTTCCTGATCCGAAATCTTCCTACTCCCTAATTTATCTCCATTCCTGCAAAAATCTGCTGTCCGGGGAATGTGATTTTTTTTTTTTTTTTTTTCATAAAAGGGCCATAATTGGGCTAATTGCTGCATGCAGGTGGGACAAGACATTGCAGTGATCAGGGCCTAATGAATGTTTTTTTGCGAGAGTGTGTGGCGTATGTGATGGAAGGGACAAGCTGTTCGGGATGTGTTAACTTCAGGAATTGAGATTGGGGGTGGACAGAAAGCAAGAGCTAAAGTGGTGGGGATGGGGGTGGGGAGTATGTTCACTGGCACTGCAGATCCCTTTACTGCCAATCATCTCTGCAGAACCTGGACCTATGTGACCATGGGGACACATCCTACCGTGGAGGTTACAGCACATTTTACTTCGGGCTGTTGAATACTCTCACTGTTGTGTCATGAAAACCCCATTTGCACCTGGAGTGTTCATCGTGAAAACATGTTAATCGCGTGCATTTACGCTTAGTCAAATGCCTCCGTGTTTATGCAGATTAAAATGGAATCAGCGGTGTACTCTGCATTGTGGCTGGTTTTATTTGTGTTTATTTCGTTGCACAATATTGGATCAAATATTTCATCTTAACTTCTGCAGACATTATATAAATTTTTTAGCTTTTAAATCGCTGAAATTATAAAATATTTAAATTGTTCATTAGAATAAACAAAATGAAAACTACAACATTCAATAAATAAAATATTTATTTCCAATTTAGCATGCAAAAACAAACTATCTATTCTCTTCTATTTAATTAATGATGTCCAAGTCAGCAGGTAAAGGTTCTGGGTTACTGATCAGAAGGTCATTGGTTTACCCCAGCTCCACCAGGCTGTCAGTGCGAGCCTCTGAACAGGACCCTTAACCCTGTCTGCTTCAGGGGCACCATATCATACCTGAACCTGCACTCTGACCCCTGCACTCTGACCCCAGTCATCAAAGCTGAGATATGCAAAATTAGATATGTTCTGTATTCCCCAAGATAAAATTTCACCTGTACAGCTATGTATATGCGACATATACTGATGATAAAGGCTTATATAATATTATAAAATAAATACATTATATTTATCTATCTATCTACACACCACCAGTCTAAAGTTTGGACACACCTTCTAATTCCTGATTTTTTTTTTTTTTTCTACATTGTTAAACATTGTGGAAGGCATCCAAACTGTGCAATGATCTCTTTTAAACAACTGATAATGAAATGTTTCTGCTACGTATACTCTGTAAAGCCTTCATAACAGCTCTTATATGAGGTGATGTTAATTGGTGATTTCTGAGGCTGGTAACTCTAAATGAAATCCTCCTCTGTGGCAGCAGGTAAGTTTTAGTCTTGCTTTCCTGGGATGGTCTTCATGAGAGCCAGTTTCATCATGGTGCCTGATGGGTTTTGCAAGTGCACTTGAAAATACTGTTCTTGCAAGAACTATTTCTGTACAGTTAAGTTTTATGACTTAAAATAACAATTGATTGACTACTTTATTACCCAATGACATGTTATTTCATATCAGTATTGTTATAGAATGTAGAAAGTAAATTCATACTTGTGTATGGTTTTGTATGCCATAATATTGTCCTTTAAAAAATTGGTTTTTAAATCATTATAAATCTTCACAAAACATGGATTCGGCCTTCTGTACTTTTCAAATACAAAACTTTCCTGTGCACTGAAAATACTATGTAAATAAATATATTATTATTATTATTATTATTTCAAACTAATTATCAGTAGTAGTAGGGGTAATGATAATAATAATTATTATTATTTTTATTATCGTTAACACCAATCATTCAGATACTAAATTATACAAATAATAAAACTGTATTGAATTTTAAATAGAAACTGAAAAATTTTTATAAATTCAAAACACAGTCTCATTTCATGTTAAATATTATGATGTGGTTGAATGTTCAAAAAGTTAGTGTAAGGAGCTTTTGGATCGTACCCTTGCACTCGGCTCCACTCGGGCTGATGTGCATCCTCTTCTGACACTCTCCACAGCCCATCAGGAATCGGGTCACTGCCTCTCTAGGTAGAAACGCATACGTCTCTGCGATCTAAGACAGAAACAAAGAGAGATTCTATTTTTTGCTGCATTGATTCGTTTCGCAGTTGCAAGCCAATTTTAGAAAGATTTCAGCACTGCACATAATCACTGTATTTATGTGCCACGTTAACATCATTAAAACGTATTACACTGTTGAGGGATTGAGAACAGATCAGAAACCTACAAAAACAGATCGCAAACATTCACAACACCTGGATCTCTTTACCTCCATGTACCATTCTGAATGACTGTTAGAGTCATGATTCATTCTGTCTGTCCAACAGTGAGCAGACGACCGCTGGTGATCTGTACCATCTTATAGGTGTGTGAGGGATTTTAGGTGTGCGAGTGCTGAAAAGTGAAATGTGTGACAGCTGCAAAATAGCAAGGTATCAGGGCACACACAAATCTACACACACACACACACCATGAACAAAGGTAGTTTATCAGGGGAGAGACAGCATCCAATCTAAATTTAAATTTCATTAATTCAGGGGAAAGGCAAATGAAGTGCTAATCAGGTTCTTAAATCAGTGAGCAGCACTGACTGAGTCTGTGCTGGAGGGTCTGACTCATATTTAAATGAAGAGACCACTACAACGCCACCCCCCCCCCCCCCCCCGCCCCCCTTTTTCTGCTCCACACCATTGGAGTGCTGAGTGCCTAGAGTAGGACATATATATATATATATATATATATAAAATATATATATATATATATATACACATACACACACACACACACGTATACATATATATTATATACAGTATACACACTATATACGCATACACGCCTATATACACACTTTTTTTTTTTCATTCTTCTGCTACAGATTTTTTTCCCTTTTCCTCACCACCCATTTCACCTCCTCCCAACAAACCTGCAGCAGCCCAGGCAAGAATGAAGAGAGAAAGAGTGTATGAGAAAGAAAACACACCCCCACAATGAATCCATATTCTCCCCTGGGCTCAAAAAACAAACATAGGGCAACTGTGGCATTGCATCGGCAGGCCACGGTATGTGTGGTACAAATGCAAGGGATTGTTTGATAAATCACTCCGAAAATCACTGTGTCCACACCGCAGTGTACTCTCCTGTAAAGTATATATATATATACACATTTATATATATACACATTTATATATATACACATTTATATATAATGTATGTGTGTGTGTGTGTGTGTGTGTGTGTATGTATATAAAATGTATGCAGGGATTTTATTGTGTGTGAAAGTGTATGTATAATTTATTTTTTTTATGAATCATGACTCACTAGAAGTGAACAGTCCTAGTACATGTGTGTATATATGACTGCTGAATACAAGTCCCTGCAGCCAAGCAGCTATTTCCCCTGCTATTGTTACCCTGACACGCTGCTCTATACAATAACAGGGGAACTGGAATAATGCAGCAGAGATGGCCCGCTCAGCAGGGTGGCTTAATGTCAAGACCGCCGGTCCAGAACAGGCTCGGGATCGCTGTACAGCCGGCAGGCAAGAATGGAACACAGCCAGCTGTTTGTGTTCGAGTTGAAAACACAGATCTCTATCAATTATATATTAGAGGAAACAGAAACAAACAAGACTATATTTGAGCATCTGTTAGAACACTGTTGATACGGAACATAAAGGTGTTGAAGAGGTGTTGATGAGGCTGCTTGGTCATGCCTTATATGCAGTCCTTCATCTGACCATCAGAGGGCAGTATCACAGGGGGGTTTAGAGTAGGACATAGCCCATGGAATTACACAAACAAGAATGTCTTAATGTCTTACAAAAGGTTTGATGTTACTTGTTAGTGTACAGTACAATATACATTTTTTTTAATTAATCACAGATGTAGATTTCGTGAACAAGCTGAGACTCCCTATCAGACCCCCTAAAACAGCAGTACAGCAGAAGGCTTCAGCTATAAACGAGTGCAGGGATTTTATTGTTCAGACAAATATCCATCACAATAGGAAAAAAATGAAATATCTTAACAAGTGACAAAAGAAAAAAAGGCTAATCAGAAGGAACAGCTGAGGGTCTGAAGCTCAGACGCTGATATGACATTCAATCAAGCCAGTCAAAAAAAAAAAAAAAAAAGAATGCATAAAAGGGAAAATTGGCAGAAAATAAGAATGAAAAAAAAGGTAAGGTAGGCATAATTGCTAAGTGAAGAAAAAAAAAAAAACAGGACACCGACAGAGGGAGAAAAACAGAAAGAATAAAGGTTGTGTAATGCACTAACTAACCGCTTTGTATGTTTTTTTCTGCCCGGCATGTTTGGGCACTTTGGCTGGGTCAGAGCTGATCTCCACATGCATGGAGTAGATGATATCGTAGAAATCCTCGACCACCGCAACTCTCTTCAGAGACGAGATTTCCTGTCCGGTCGTGCTGTCCACACACTGCAACACACAGAAAAAGGTGGATTCATGCACTTTCTTTACTCTTTACAGTTTGACACACACCCATGATTACTTGGACATAAGACTTTAGTTCATCACAGATGGACGATCTCTGTTCCAAGTCACACAAATGATCATATACTGTAGTTTAAAATCATTCAGGTGAAAAAAAAAGAAAAAAAAAAGGAAAAAAAACAGACTTGGAGCAGCGTGGTGGCGCAGCAGGTAGAGTTGCTGCCGCACAGCAGTTCCAGGGTTTGATCCTGAGCTCAGGCTGCTGTCTATGTGGTGCTTTGCATTTTCTTTTTTTTCTCTGCAGGTTTCATCTGCAGTCTCTGATTCTCTCCCACTGGCCAAAACCATGCAGATAGACAGACTGGCTATGGTTATTAGTGAGTATGTGTATGTGATGATGGGGGGAGAGATTGGGGGGATTTTATTTTATTTCTTTTATATGTAGGATTTATTTTTTATGTATTTAAAATCTAGCAGTAAGGTCCAGTGGAACAATTTATCAAGTTCTGGCAGGGGTAGTGGGAATCTCCTGGCACAACACCACTGAACTGGTATACAATGCAGGGAGAATTGTCTCCCCTTACAGAGCACTGGCTCAGTCCCTTTTATGAACAGAACAAAAATATTCTCCATGTTCACCATTTGACTTGGAAGTGTCTCCACTGACACACTGTAAGCTCAATAAATATTATCACCTTTTGGAATGATAAGTGTATAAAATTACAAAAGAATGCCTTTATGATTAATTATTTTTGTGAGAGAAATCCCACCATTAATGCATGTCAAACGTGTCACTTATTGGTATCCCAGCATGAAGAACTTCTTTGACAATTTAAAATATTCTTCATTGTTCATGAAGTTCACATATCATAACGAGGTTCCCAAAGGATGAGAAACAACTGCACATCCCAGATCCTCAAAATAATGATAACTACTTTATTAAATAATAAAGTATAACATCCAGTAACATCCATCTTACTACAGGCACTTGTTCGTTGGCATAAAGGTGAAATCTATGCAACTTGCATCCAGTTCAAGTCAGATTAATTATGGCTCTGGATGCATAAACTTCTTACTTATAGACCCAATGTTGGGCATGTATCTGTCTATTGCCATTGAACTGATTTATGAAAGTCAACACTTTTGTTTCATTAGTGTAATCGCTTAGAGAAATCTTTGAAAAAGGAAATTATGGACATTCAGATTTGTAAACAAATTTTAAAAACAAATTGTACATATCTTCATACATGAGATATCATGATATTTTAATGGAGATGCTTCAGTTATATTTTTATAAAAAAATTCTCATAGTGCATATAGATTTTTGTTATGGGTTTAATTCCTCTGCTTAAATTAAGCATCAGATTTTACTTATTTTCAATGTAAGATTAGAGTCTCTAACAAAGAAAGTGGAGTTTACATTATTTTAAACTTCTTTCCTGATATACAGAACTTTCAGAGTCATAACACACAGATATTCCAGGGACTGATTTATGGTCATTTTATTTAAAATCACAGGAATGAGGATGCGTTCCCGGTCCCATCTTAGGGAGTTTTTCTTACCACCGTCACCCTCGGATTGCTCAACAGTGACAAACTTTTAAATTATTAAAATTTAATAATTAAATAATAATTAAATTTAATTATTTTAATAATAATTGTATAGTCCCGCCCCCCATGTACATTTTCTAATGTATTTCCATTCACAATTGTTAAAAATGATATACAAATAAAAGTAAATTGAATTTAAATACTTACAGTGACTTTAAGGTTGGAATGGGATTAAGTCATGGCAAACCTTTTAAAATATTAAATCTTATGTTATAAACAGTGTGTGGAGGGTTAAGGGGTGGCCCTTATGGTGCAAAAACAGCTTTACTAGATGATTACTAATCATGTGGACTACATTAAGCCTTTATTAAGTGTCCTAAATTATTAATAACACAGTACATTTCACTAGTTAGCACTCAGAGTGCCCTCTGATCAGTGCCCTCTGTTGACTCACTATCATACCGAAGAGTATAATGTGTTAATATGCCATATGTCATAGCAATAACAGAAACCAAATAGACAAAACAAGTAATAAAACATTACAGATTTAGTGCTGTTTCAGCAGAACACCCAACATTAGTGTTTGCTATTATTCACCAGAATTTTCCACTTCCGTTCTTAAAGCCCATTAGCATGTACACTATGGCCAAAAAAAAAATCTGTTTGGTGATTTCCTGTGTGAAAATGATTGTAAAAAGAACCACAATTTGAGTCCTGGAATATACCCCTACTACCAGGGAAGGAAAAAAAAAAAAAAATCCACTGATGACACCCTGGTCATTCAGGTCATCTAGTGACTTCATGTTTATTGCTACATAATATTGCTAAGCCTACACCCGACCAACTGAATCTACCTAAGATCAAAATGCTTCTACAAACCCTACTCATTTTTCTTTATTTAATTTATTCCTATAATTTTTTTAACTTTAGGGTTCCTAACCAATGAATGCATTTTTTTCTAATTAGCTTCAATTACGAGTGATTTTATATTTTTTGGCCATACAAATGTTTAGTCTTAATTATGTGAATTTGTCACATGGATGTGTGCAAATGCTCTTACATTCTCGATTATAAAAAAAAACAAAAAAACTGTTGAAATCACATCTATCTGTATTAAATCAACCATTTAAGTGCATTAAAAATCGATTTAATTCATTTTTAATCCATTAAAAAATCTTCTAACAAAGATGACTGTTCAACACTTTCTTTCCAGGTTTTAGTAACATATTACATAGTTCTTAATCTAATTAGACTCATTTCAAATCTCCTTGTCTCCTAGTTGTTTTCCTTCTTTAATGCAGGTAAATCATTTGACTGATAATCATATGTCTTTTTGCCAGACACTGTATTTTTGTATTAAAAGAGTACCTACTGTAAATACAGTTATAGTTCCAGACGGACATGCATGCGTGGAGTCCACATATTCTAATGTGGTTCCTAAGACATCAGGATAAGAAACAGCGGCATATACCAGATCCTTAAAATCAGATCCAAAAAATTTAAAACATTAATAGTCTTAGAACCAGAGGTGGGTAGTAACAAGTTACATTTACATTCAGTGGAGTAACTTTTTGAAAAAAATGTACTTCTATGAATAGTTTTACTGCACCCTACTTTTTACTCGAGTAGCTTTGTGAAAAAGAAACGCTACACTTACTCCGCTACATTCGCTACACTCGACTTGTTACTTTTCTAACCATTTATTCTACACATGCAGCCGGTGGATCTACTGCATAACTGTTTCATCAATCAGACACAGCAACAATGATCACATGACTCCGTAACAATGACCAATCAGCCACGGTAACAACCACATGTAGTCACATGACCACACCCAAACCAGCAAGATCATGAAAAAAAAAAACTGTACATGTATATATAAAATTTCTAAATTAATAAATCGAACATTACGATTGAAACAGTTAATCAGTACTTGAGTTGTCTTTTCACCGAACACTTTTTTACTTATTGTAAGAGTACTGTTACTCTTCCCAGAGTAAATTTTTTGGTAATTTTGTTGTTGACCCTTCTCTGCTTAGAACCCCGTTCCAGTCAAAGTTTCATTAACATCTTATTACAGGTACTTGTTTGTTGGCATGCAGGTAAAATTTATGCAACTTGCATCCAGTTCAAGCCAGGTTAATTACAGCTCAGGGTGCATTAAAATGTTTAACCATAGACTAAACGTTGGGCATGTTCAGTATGTGTCTATTTACAGCTTTCACAAACATGTGAAGAAGGTAATAACAGACGAAAAATTCCTAGATATTCAGATGAACTTTAAAAGCAAGCTGTAAATAAATTCATGCTTCAGTTACATTTTGTTAAGATTTTCTTAGTGGATATAGATTTTTTTAAAAGATACTAATAAATATATTTTGCATAAAATTAAGAATTAGCTTTTATTTATATTTAGTGTATACTAAGTTTTTTTATTTTGCATTATCTTTGCGCTTGAGGTCTTTTCTCCATCCCTGTTCACAAGTCCAAAAAATATAAAGACATAAAAAAAGCAAACATTCTTCAAATCACAACAAAGAAGGAACCAGAACAACATAGGAACTTTGTTAATAATGCAATAAAATACATCACCACTTTTCTAAGTCCGTGTATAGCACGAAAAAAGCAAGAAAAGTTATTTGAGGAAAAAACATTCAAAGTAGTAGATGAAGGAACACAATGAAAGAATGGACATAATTATGTAAAAAGCCAACTGCCAGATTTCCCACTGCTGACCTCATGAGGTTTATATGAAATACTTGTATTTATACTCAGGTCGAATGCATAGTGCTTTACTCTGTTGACATGTACTTATTTCGGCTACCTCTTACTCCACACCCCACGAGTTGACCCATCACCCCACGAAACCCAGTCCTGCTCATGCACACCTGTCGCTATTCTCTATTCTTCACTTTGGCTCCTCCCATCTCTCCCTTTCACACCTTTTTTTTTTTTTTTTTTAAACGGTGCCATTTTCCACCTCTTTGTGCTGACAGTTGAAGGCACCTTTGTCAGCCTGGGGCACTGTGCGAGGGCTACGCTTTATGTCACTTTGTTGTTGACGTTGTGGTAGTGGTGTTGGTGTGATGCTTCTGGTGGTTTAAGTCACAAGTCTGTGGAGTTCTTTGTGCGAAAATGTAACTTTGGGTTCAGCACTGCAGGGTTTTTACTTTTTTACATGGTTTATAACAGTAATTTAAATTCAGCATTATATACCATGTATCAGGGGACGGGGTTACAACGCCCATCCCTCTAGGGGTTAGTAGCTTATTAAAAGGTACCAAAGCTTCTTTAAAGCGAATGCTTATTCTCCTTCTTCAAAGTTAACTTAAGAAATGGCATCTTGTTTGTGTTCAATCAAGATTTGCATGTAGGAAAATCTTAAGTGCAAAACTGGACTTAGGCTCCTGTGGCATAAACCAACACTACTGGCGTCCAATGCACTACAATACCTCCAGGAAATAGGGCATGGATGCCAGACGGATGTGTGTGTGTGTGTATTTTAGACGTATGCCACTGGAGCAGGATGCTGCCCTGCCCCCTTTCCTCTTAACCGTTGCGGGGCATATCAGCAGCCTGGGATGTTAGTGTGCATGACAGCAGCAGGGCTCCACACAAGCCAGTGTGAGACAGGAGAGGGAGGGGTGTATAGCAGAGTACCTTCCTGCTCAGCAGACCACACACATGCACACAGATACACATAGAGGGGCTACACCTCAAGGCAGAGCAGATCGGACATTCACCACACACCCTTCACTGTCAAAGTCAGTGCACCCAGGAGAAAGCAAGGCCAGGCTGTCCTGCCATGTGGCAGACACCACACACACACACACAATTAGCATTTCCATTGTGGCACAGAATCATGGCAGTAAGCGAATGGCATTCTGGGAAGGTTATGGCACTTGGGTGTATGCATGAATAAAATATTAGAGACAATGCCACCCTTCAGAGTTGACCTTGCTCTTTTACTCTTTCATACACAAAAACAGACTAGAATTAGCAAGTCTGAAAGAAAGGAAAAAGCCTGGCTGTAAAAAATATTGTAAAAAGATTTTAAAAAACAAGAGAAACCCACAATGATCAGTAGTTTTGTGTAGCTTGGGTTGTTCGAAAAATACTGTTACAGTCCAGTGGAATTCATCATCCTCTTTCCCCTCTTCATGCATTTACTGCTCTGCCTGTATCTAAATAAGCCCCTTTGCTAGCCTTCTTTACCTCCCCCACTCTTTTCTCTTCCTCCCTCCAGTTCTGCTCTCCACCTCCAGGTCTCTGCTCTGTCCAATGGCACAGAATAATTGCAGCCTTTCCGTTCCTTTCATACTCTCCATCTCTGTTCTCTCTCTCAGCTTCCACTTCTCTGTCCCGGACCAAACAGCCTTGTTGCTAGGAGACGGGTCAGGTTAGTGCAGCAGCAGCAGCAGCCGCCTCACCTCGCTCTGAAAGAAGTGATGGAAGCATGGCAGAGAAGTGCAATGGGCCAGAGAAGCCCTTCAAACATTCAAGACCATGACTGCATATGAAAAAACAAACCAACCCACATACACTTGCAGGGAAATTTGTATCCATGTGTTCCTTCATTAGGTGTGGATTGTTAACATACCAGCATCCCAGATATGTTGGCAGGACATGCGATTTCCTTCATTTTATACGAAATACATTATTTACTATAGTGAGTCCTATTGTTTCTCAAGAAGAATGAAAGATTGACTCATATAAGAGCAGTCAAGTCAAAGGGAAGAAGAGCCATTTTCTCGGCCCTATATACACACGATAGACTACATAGAACCTTGAAGAGTTGCCCCAGAGAACACCACAAAGCATACAACACACTTCTGGTTCAAAATAGTTTTTTCTCCTCAACATCGGATAGCTAAAAGTCTTTTTACAACCCTAGATTACCATAAAATCTGTATCTATCTTTTTTTATTATTAAAACAGTGAAGATAATTTGCACCAGATATTAACCAAATAGCAACCAACAAAATTCAATGGAAAAAAAAGAAATGTTTTAGGAAAAAAAAATTAAAAACCTACAATAATCTGGTTGCACAAGTCAGCAAGGAGAAATCAAGTCATTCCAAAGGTTTGTGATAGATTTCGTGGGCTCTACCTGGGCTATTTCTTAACATTAGGGATGGGAATCACCAGGGGCCACATGATACGATATCGCAATAATGAGGTGCTGATTCGATTTCTTTTGCAATTTTTATAAATATCATTTTATCAAATTTTATTAAATATTACATTTTTATTTTGTGATTTTATTAAATATCCTGATTAAATTCTTTTTCTCAGATTTTCTTCTAATAAAAAAAAAAAGGATGCTCACGGGATGCTGTGCTGCCCGTCAGTGTGAATAGTTTAGCGCACACCACCTGTTGTATCATACAGGTATCCTACTGCTCCCGGCAAGGCGTCGCAACAGAGGAATATTCAGCCCGCACAACCACTTGGCACAAGTTTTAAGCCAGGTGCCCTTCCTGACGCAACCCTCCCATTTTATCCAGGCTTGGGACGACACTGCATCCAGTGGCTGGGGGGTTAATCAGAGTCAGTCTGGTAATAAATAAAAGAATTAAGATATGTAACTAAATTGAATTTTGTCCTCATCTCTTAAACGTTGATGACCATGTTCAACTATTCTTTACTTTTGCTTCGGGGTCATGTTCATGGTGGACTTTCTTTACCCTCATTTTTTTTTTAAAGAGGCCTGAAGGTTGCCGACAAACTGGTATTTGGAGATATTCATGATTGTCTCTACTTGACTCACAAACTAACCCCCTATGACATGATGTTGCCACCAGCACTCTACTTCACCATGGATATGGTGTTCTTTGCATGATAAGTGGTCCTGTTTTTGTTGCAAATGTATCTTTTAAAATTCCATCCAAACGTTTCCCCGTCCCATCAGACCATGGCATATTTTTATTGCATAAGGAAAAGAGCGTCAGTCCAGCTACATTACCCCAAAGCCCCTACAAAAAAAATATGAAATACAGCTGTCTTGCAGCTCCTTTAATGTTTCCAGGCCATTGTTTTGTTATTAGTAATGTCACTGTGGTGCCCCATGTTCTCCACTTGTTAATGATGGCCTTCACTTTCACAGTACATCTAATACCTTGATACCTTTTGACAATGAGGTTCCGTACATCCTTTGTAAGCCCTTGTGTGTCACTTCAGCAATCAGATGAAACAAAAAAGGGTCAAGGAACTTTTATAAAAAATAAAAAAAAACAGCTGACCATAACTTTGTTCATGCACAAGTTTAAGGTGATTGGTTTGCAGACACATGCTCCACCACAAACGAGTGCAACCAGATTACGATATGTTGTGTTCTTCTTTTTCCCCAAAACAATTTAAGTTAAACTTTAAATTAGGTTAAGTTTAATTTAAAGTTTACAATTTTATTAGTACTGTATACATTTTTAAATCAACTGTATGACATTAAAACCATTAAAATCAGTAATTATAAATAGACAGATTTCTTTCCCTCTCTTTTTTTTAAAACTGATTTGTCTAATAGGTGATTTGTTGCGTTATACACTGCCTGGCCAAAAAATAAAAAAATTGCTGTTTCAGGAGGGTAAAATTTCTGGCCTGCTTCAAGCAAAGACAATACCTACTGTAATGAATGGAATTGGGTTAAGAGCTGTCCAACACATTATTAATACATGTCAGGATAGTGCTGAACTTTCAACTTTGCAAAAGAAATGTGGTCGATTTTTTTTTTTTGTGAGCGTTGGTGAAATTGCATTGCAAAAATCGCCAGTAAAATCGGAGCTTTGTTTTATAGTGAAAGTAATTCATGAAGTGATCCACCCATGATGCATAGTGACCACTCTTCAAGCCTCTGGAGGCAGTGTTATGATCTGGGGTTGCTTCAGCTGGTCAGGTCTAAAGTCAGAAATGTTATGTGGCAATAAAAAGAAGCCAGCTTATGACCTGAATGTACTTAATGAGCAGGTTATCGCATCCATAGACTCGAAAATGTTTTGAAAGAGAAGTTCTGGGAGAATGAGAAATATTTTTCACACATGAACCGGACACCACATTGTGTGCCATAATCAAAGCTACAGGTGATCAAATGAATAAGAGTGTGTGCACTTTTTTTTTTTGACCATGAAGTGTACATTTCTACATTTCACGGGTGCTTTAAAAATTCATTCCATGCCTACAGCACATGGCCAGTGGTTTTAATTGCTAGAATGAACTGGTAGAAACCTGGGGAAAGAAAAGTATCATGTAAAATAAGCAATGTTAGTGTTGGGGTTTTCTGATATTGTGTGAAATTTTTCATGCTTCCATCTCTTCCATCTTTATTTGGCTCACTGGAACTCTTTTGTTTCTATACAACATGTGAATATGCTTTGTTACTGGAGACTCGGGGAATGGATTAGTGCACATTTTAAAATGTGGGTAAAAATCCACAAACTTTATTCTATATTGCTCAAACAAGAGTATAGAGTAAGTCAGAGCACTGACAAGCCTCATCATCCTCCAACTTATTTCTCCCTCTCTCTCTCTCACACACACACAAACACACACACACACACACACACTGCAGTGCATATGTGGAAAATGTGAAGTTACTGCAGTGTAAGGCAGGCAGATAAGGCACACTGTGAGCCTTGAGCCAATTAAAGTACTGTTAATTTCTTCTCCAAAGGAGCAGCCATGGCACAGACCCTGCTCACCATGGCAACTGTAGGAATGAGGGGAAGACAGCGGCACCATCCGCTCTGCACACAGTCCAGCCTGCACAGCCGTGTTACAGCGGGGGTGTGCTGTCTGTGCAATCTGCAGGCTCCGGTTGGAATAGCATAAAAACCTGGAAATCCACTGCAGGAGCAAGTGTATGAGGAGCCTCTACAGTAAACTCTTACAGCAAGAGAGACTTAAACACACGTTTTACTTGCACTGACTCAATTTGGTTCACTCGTTACCACTAAACAGTGTATAAGCACAACATTCTTCATAAGAACACTTGCCACTGGTTAAACACAATGTCTGAATTTGCTACCAAATTAATTTAATATTTACTATACAGACTAGACTTGTGGCCACTTTAACAGGAACACCTGAACACATGACCATTTATGTATTTTTATAAATCAGACAATGATTTTGCTGCAGCACAGGAATGCCTTGACAAAAGCTTTAGTCAATGTTCACATCAAAAACGAAGTTTTCTGAAAATATTTAAGTCTCAGCGCAAGTCACTTAACAATCTCATTTACTTCTATCCTAACTAACTACGTTAGTTTTATATGTACTGTACTGTATATATTATTTATTTACTTATTTATTTATTTTGGGGGGGTCGAAAGGTGACGGGGTGGTACAGAGTACCGAGTATCATGTATCACGCATGCACTTCTTGTCTTGACGCCGAGCGTCACGTGATCACAACTGAGCCAATGTTTTTTCTCTCTCTTGCACTGCAGAATTGTGGGTAATCATCACCCCTGCTGTGTCTTAGTGCACTCTTACTGGTATAATTAACATCCGTGCACGCTTGTACCGTTTACTATAACACTGATCATGTGTGTGTGCGTAAAACATTTTGTTTTGTGTTTGTAAGTGTGTGTGTACAGCGCACGTGTACTGTTTATAAAGTGTGTGCATGTGTTAAGCAAAAGCAAGTTTCATTAGAGAGGTTAAAGATCCATTTTCTCTCTCTCCCTGGGTCAGCATGCCATTGTGTGCACGCGCGTAATTTGACACCGTGCCCCTTCACACTCTCACTTTCTCTCTCTCTCACACACACACACACACACACACACACTTGCCTTTACACCCCCTTACTCCATCCTCCTCCTCTTGCCTTCACTCACACACACAAACTCTTTCGCGATTCTTTTCAAAGGTAAAGTGCAGATGCATTTGTTTGTTTCCTCGCTTTTCTTTACAGCAGTAATTCCATTAGTTTGCGCTCACGCGAGTGTCATTAGCGATGTTCCTTGCTAATTTTTCCGATAAAACAGTCTTTCCGTTGATGTGTGTGTGTGTGTGTGTGTGTGTGTGTGTGTGTGTGTGTGTGTGTGAAACTTAAATAAGAGAGGAGAAAGAGTCACTGTGTAAGATGAGAATGGGGAGAGGGGGAGGACCTGATTCCTTCTCTCCTCTTACTTTAGCTTCACACACACACACACACACACACACACACACACACACAGTGCCTGCACGCATAAACGGAAAAGGAAACTGTCGGAGTTTATTTTTGCTTCATTTAAAGGCAAAGTGCAAGTTAATTTGTTTTATTTTTTCATTTATATTTTGTATTAATTAATTTTTTGGGGCTGGGGGAACGAATAATTTGTGTTTTTATTATTATTTATAGGGAAATTTGCTTTGATTTATGAGTGTTTTGAAATACAGAACTCTTCACCTCAGCATTTATCTCTACTAACTATAATTACTTAAGTCCATACATCAGTTTACCTATCCTAAGGTAACACCATGAAGATTGCAGAGATCTGACAATGGCTGTGCAAATAAAACAACTAGTAATGAACACTAAAGTTTAAATAAATAAAGAAAAAAAAGAAAAAACACTGAAAGCTACTAATCTTCAACTCCAGTCATGGAGGACCAGTGGCTAGCATAGCTTGTAATTCACCAACACTTAAACACACCCACTGTACCTGGTAATTAACAGATTAGCTGAATCAGCTATGTTTGAGCAGAAGAAATCACCAAACTGTGTTGGACACTGGCCCTCCAGGACTGCCACAGAGATAGAGAGCAAGATACGGAGGTCCGGGTATAGGATATGAAGGAGTAGGAGTAATGAGGATTACTCGCTCTAGCCAGAAAGTCATAAAATATTTTTTAATTACTTAAGAAAAACAGATGTGTATCAGTTTTTTGGGGGCCCATATTCCCGTATAAAAGCACATAATCCTGCTTTAATTTTATCATCACATTAAAGCAATATTTCATGGATACTTGAAGATTTGTTTAAATAAAAATAGTAGTACAGGAAATAATTCATAACGTCTCTGAGCACTTTTCTCTTGATATATAAAAACAATGACAGCGGTAGACAAAATGTGAAGGCTGTGTTGTCAATGTATCAAAATTGTTTGTAATAGAAATTTATGTCTGGTGATTGAAAGCCAGACTTTATTTTGCTCTTAATATATGAAGAAGTGTTAAAATGACCATTTGTAAGCAAAGACACTGAATTCTGGAGGCAAGCAAATGGGGGGAAAACTAATAAAAGACATTAAATAAAGTGCCAAAGTCATAGAATTTTTTTTTTTTAATAATAATGACAGTTTCTGGATTGCGTCTTGTATTGTTGGTTATTCCTGAATGAGCTCTTATTCTCTCGCAGGAGGCTTTCAGTGCTCTAATGAATCGCACACAAGGCTAATAGCCCTCATCTGCTGCCAGGTTTGGGGAGCATGCTGTCTTTTTATTTCTCTTTTCAATGCTGACTAATGAAACTAATCCATTCTGGCCTGTCACCAAGTCCCTCTCTGTGCACATTAAATATCAAGGGGTGGTGAGATTACAGAATCTCTGTTCAGTATTACATTATCAGTGAGTGCTTGTTTCATAGCCTGTAGTTCTAGTATATTGTAAGAGGGGCTTGAGTCCACTAGGCAAAATATTTATGTTGCATTTATTTCCAATTAAAAATATTAAGTATTATTATTTTTTTATTATAAAGTATAACAGTTAGTTACAACTGAATAATCTGATTGGAAGAGAGGAATTCCACAAGTGGGGATGTAGTGTTTAACAACACTGGGATGTTTAACTGGGATGCATCACAGGTGTTCCAACCACTAACTGTCGGTCGTAGCATGGGTGAATGTAGGACGATACGGTCCACAGTACTGAGGAGAGAACAATTGCCTGCCAAAATCCACATTCAAAACCAGTAACAAATACTTTCAGGAAGAAAATACATCTGCTAACATTAATCAACACTTCATCTCCTTAGTAATCCAAAACCTTTGTTTGAAGTTGTTCCAAATCACCTCTGAACTGTGTTTTAATGTTAACGGCTAACATGAGCTAAAAAGCTAACTAGCCAACACTTGACTGAACCCCAAATCCCTCTGTAAATCATGATCAAGGGCACTATATGGTGCATGCAACAAATAATTCCAACTTAAACCCTGCACAGCAAACTGGCTTTCGATTTAACAATTATTGGAATTCAACTCCAGAAACCCAGAAGTTAGCCGTTATTCTAAAGCATAAGTAGTGGAAATATAAAGTCGATTTCTTAGGTTCACAGGACGGTACAGTCAGTGTTAGAGATTTTCGCAGTGAAAAAGGACTTTCGAACTCAAAGAGGACTTTAATCTGACAATATGAATTTGACTTATGGTGCAGAATTCTGAATTTTAAATATTCAAAATATTCAATCCTGAATTGCCATTTCTTTGTTTCGCAATTCTAAATACTCACTGCTATAACCAGTGCACTGTTTTCCTCGCAATCGAATCTCAACGTTAAAAATCATATAAGCATTTGGTCAGCGTTTAAAAATGATGTTCTCACCCTTTACCAGATACTGTATCTCAAAAACCTACAGGTGAGGAAACACACCTCCTGTTCTACATTTAAGTAATCTGTAGAGCTCCATCCATATAATGGAAAATTGACAGCTCTGTAATTCTAGGTGTTCTCATGACCCATTCTTGTATTAAAATCAAGCCAACAAAATGGATTCAGACCAAGCGTACCTTTGTGCAAATGCTTCTTTCTTCATTTCATGCTGTGTAAACTAAATGCTGCAGACTGTACACAGGACTGCTGCTGAGTAACACATTTGGCTGTTTCTCTTCTACTTATTGTACACTGCCCAGAACCAAAAAAAAAGTAAGGCTGCACACTAATATTTCATTGGACGCTTTTTGCATTGATTATGTTTATAATTTAATAAGCTTATGCAATGTCACATCATGTATTTCTATGCGGATTTACATTAATTTCTCTTGTATTGATCTTGTATTGATGATGGGAGAGTCGGAAAGTCTTCTTCAGCACATCACAAAGATTCCCAATAGGGTTATGTGAATCCTGGCACATTGTGTATGTGGAAATGCTTTAACTTTTGTTCTACTTTTTTATTCACAATTTTATCTCCTGTCACTTTCATTCAGGATGTTTTTTTAACTACAACTGTTTCTCCAAGATGATGGTTCACCACTATCCTACCAGCTTTTATTAAATGGGTTTTTCAGCAATCGCCTTAGTTGTTTTATTTTCTTTATAGGACAATAATTTGACCCTTCTAAACATATTTGCCAACAACCACAGGATGTGTCTTCTGACATGGTTGTTTAAGAAATGAAAAGTTACTCACTGCATTAATTAGGGTTTAACTTGTTGCCAGCTAACCCACATGAAATGCTGCAGTAAGGATCCAAATGCAAGATCTTCACTATTTGCTTAGTTAAATCCAGGTGGTGACTTTTTTGTACAGGCAGTGTATTGTTTCATTCCTCCCATACCCCTGTCTCAACCCCTGAAACCCAGAAGTCCCAGTAACACAATTACTGCCAGACAATGTACAGCTGCTCCACCAACAAAGCGGCACCAAGGCATGTGTGTGTGTCAGCAAAGCTGAGTGAACACAACATACACAGTAGTCCAATCTGGTTTTATCCAAATCAAAGAAACTGAGCCTGATCTACACTAATCAGTTTACAAAAAGATTGCCTTCAATAATTACAATAGTGATAATGCTGACTCATAAAAACACACTGCCACAGTGTTTTGTGTCAACAACAAGCAGCTAACAGCAGAATCAGAAATAAAAATTCCAATCACAGCAAACAGTAAATTTATCAGGGTTAAAATCTTATTCTCTCTCACTCTAGGAATGTGTGGGGTAAAGTCCATAATTTATTTAAAATACGTAAAAGGACGATATGCTGGCTAAATTTATAAATAAATAACAAAATTAATATTATGCTTTGAAAATACTGTGTTTATATTATCTTTAAATAATTTTTATTATCTGCTTAAAATGGTGCGTTTTTATTTTAAGAATCTGGCAGATTACTGTTATCAGAGTCGGAAGTGTTACAGCAACAAGACTGATTTAAAAAAACTGGATGAGATGAAAAGGTCTGCTTCTTATAAGAAAAGTAAGCAAAGGATGACAAATGTGGAATGAATTTGTGTCATGCTTTTAAGAACAAATGGAAAACAGGCTTTCCAGGTACCAAGAAGAGTAAACATTAAGTTGCGTGTGTAAGGAATGGCTGGCTGATTGTGGTATGTTGCTGCTTTAAGAATAAAAATTTGATTTCCCCCCCCCCCCCAAAAAAAAAACAAAGAAAAAGAATTCAGATGTTTATTTTTATATGCCACTAAAAGCTGAATGGATCATGCAAACACTGTCAAGTTTTATTTTTTGTGCTTTTATAATGTATAATGTTTTAGGGAAATTAAAAGTAAACCGTCACCCGAGGGGCCGTTTTAGAAGGGTCAAATTACTGGCAAGATCCAGCAAAGAAAACAACTAAGGAGATTAACTTAAATTGGGTTAAGAACTGTCCAATACATCATTAAAACCTGAAAGGACAGTACTGAATCCTAAACTTCTTTTACTAAATAAAATGGAGATCACTTTAGGGTCAAAAAAATAAAAAATTAAAATAGCAAGTAGAAAATAAAAAGTTATGTTTAATACTGACCATAAGAGCATTTTTACCCACACAATGTAATGAGACCTCAGGATTTGAATCAAAGAGTTATGTGGCCGTGTGTGTGAGGTTAATCTAGAGGTCAAGTTTGCTAGTCGATTCAGGAAGCTTGAGGAATTATCTTCACACAATATAAAGAAATATAAAAAATTTCTCTATTTTTTTGTCATTTATTTTTTCAATTATCATGATTGTCTTCATACATCACTGCAAAGTTGTTAGACTCCACCCTAGCCTCAATGTTTTATTCATCTTACTTATAAAACTTCACAATAAATCAATGTCACACATCGGTATAAATCATTTTACATTGCATTTATTCTATATAAAATGTGCTATTTACTGATCGCTTATGTTCCTGTAATAACCTTGTAATACTCCTCATCACACACTTCTTGTGAGCTGTTTTTGCCCTTAGACTGTGTGTGTACGCGCAAGTGAGCGAGAGGGGGAAGAGGAGAGAGAGAAGAGACATAAGTGACATTTGAGCCTGGGTAATGGTTAAGGGATAAAGACTTGGGTTGGGGGTACGTGCAGATAAACAGGTATTTCACCCACACTGTGAAAGAAAAAAAAACGGGGGGAAAAAAAAAAAACATTTAGAATGTCTTTATATGTCCTTTTTTTTTATTAAATATTAGAAATATAAAATTCTGTTGATTTAAATGATTTATTAAGTAGTATTGTGTTTACACTTTCCAGACAGACTAAATATACCTGCCAAATCCACCAACACAATAGACACAAGGACTTTCAGACACAGGGGATAAAGACTTCGACCCAACCCGCCCTCTCCCTCTTGCTCTCTTCCTCGCCCTCACTTTCTCACCCACATACAAACACACACCACCTGACACTCACACAGAGCATGTTTTCGAGGAATCGTTAGACCAGTTCAACCAATTTATTTTGTGCGAGACGTGTTACTGAGGTGTACTCACTGATAAGGCGAGTCCCAGATACACACTACAAGGCATTGGCATTCAAATACAATTCAGCTGAACAGTATATGCTTAAATCACACAATCAATAGTTAATGAACAGTTTAAACTTGCAGTGATTTTTCCAATGTAGCATGTAGCGTTACCATCTTGACCAGTACAATGGAGGAGGTTTGAGGCAGGGAAATTAAGTTAATATTTCACTAGCTAGTTGGCTTTAATCATTATGTTTTAGCTGCCGACATTACAAGAGCTGCCAGTGCACTAATCAAACCACAGAGGACTGATAAAAAAAAAAATAAGCCAGCAAAAACTCTTCCATTCCTGACCTAGTGACCTAGCCCTTTAGCTATAGTGGCTGGTCTAATGAGATGCCTTCAGCTCAGTCATTTACATAAATATATGCGGTTGGATAAAACACAAAGAAGATGCTTCAGAAGCAGAAGCTGAGCTGGATCATGTTTAGCAATATTTAGTTCTAGAACAACTAATGTTTTCATATGTTTATCAGGTCTGCTACAATATTTGTGTATAATCTAGCTACAGTATACATTACTTTATATATCACACAATCATATATATATATATATATATATATATATATATATATATTATACATGCATACACACACACACATGCATACATATTTACATACACACGAGAGTGTGTGTGTATAGATAGTAGAAACGGTACGGTCGGCACTACCCAGCCATCGCACCATTTGAAAGTTTGTTTATATACTTTTTTTTTTTATATTATACAATTCATAAATACACCTACTTTAAATATACTGTACATACAACATACTGTGTTAATATATACAGTATAATTAACATTATATATACACATGTGTGTGTAATATATATATATATATATATACACATACATACACACGTACATATTTATTTATATATATTATATATATATATATATATATAGAGAGAGAGAGAGAGAGAGAGAGAGAGAGAGAGAGCTAGAGCACAATATTAAGATCAATTAATCTTGAAGACAATCAAAGAGCAAAAGAAAGCAGGAGACAGGGAAAGAAGAAACAGAGATACATTAAGGGGCTATTTTTAGCAGACACAGAATCATGGGTGTCAACTTCATGTGATAGCTTTGTGACAGTTTCCTGCCTGGGCGTCTCTAGCTTAAAAATGTGTTATACGCTTTTTTGCCCCACTTTGTCTTTAGTCATCTCTTTCTCACTCATTCTTGCAGAGTCTCAAAATTTCAATTATCCAACTTGAGAGGAATAATATGGCCCTATATGAAGAAGAAATGAGACTCAGCTCTGAGTCTCAACAGCTCTGGACTTGTAAGCCATAATGACACAGCCAGTTGCTGAGACCGATCATTATCTCATTACTGTAGTCATCATCAGTGTGCACTCACACCCAGCCGTCCACCTCTCTCTCTCTCTCCCTCTCACACACACACAGTACCCACGCATACATACGCACACAGTACCCATGCATACACACACACATAGTACCCACACATACACATGCATGCACACACACGCGCACACACACACACACACACATACATGCACACAGTCAAGCCTAAGCATTTTTTTTTTTTTTACTTAAAATTTCCAGCAACTTAGAATGTACTTTACTGCTTTAATAATACCTGCAAACTACACTTATGGGATCCTAGCTTCATAAAGAGATTCTACTTAAACCCTATTTGACAGAAAAACACAAGGTTCTACACAAAAGCCCTAAAGGGTCCCCAAGATAATTAAACCCAAGAACCTTATACACAAGAAATTTGTAAGGTGAAAGGTCCAGATTTCAGCATTTCTGCATACATTTGACCTAAAATGTAATCAGATCTTCACCTGAGTCCTAAATATGCAGGCACGTCTTGTTTCAAGAACTTAAACTCGGATTTCTCCACACAGGTTTATGGGAGTACCATGCCTCAACGGCGGTGCCTAAGGACATAAAAATGACAAAAGGGTCATCAGACCTCCTGTAATCACAGTCACCCAAGGGGTAACTATTTTCACCCAAGAGGTAACTATTTTCACCCAAGGGGTAACTATCCAGCAAACAGAAATGCTGCATGGTGAAGTGAATATTATCACAGAAAGTTGCACACAAACCCCAGGGTAACATTTAAGAACCTACAGGGCACACCTGCCCTGTCAAGTTTGTCCAGGGCAAACTTGCCCAATAATGTCAATGTTCATGAGTCCACCATCATGCAAAAACGGTGTACAAGAGAGGACAGCAAGGAGGAAGCCACTACTCTCCAAAAAGAACATGGCTGCTCATTCAAAGTTCTCTCAAAACCACAGAGATATTTCAGAACCATACTGAATAAGTTGTTTGGACAGATAAATCCAAAAGCAATATGTTAGTGAAAACCAAACACTGTATTTTAACAGAAAAATCTCTTTCCATCTGTGAAAGCTTGAAATGAATAAAGCAGAAGAAATTTAACATTTCGGAATGGCGGGTCAACGTCTAGATCTTAACCCATAACGAATCTTGTTGAAGAACCCAAAGAGAACAGAATAGTTCAGCAATAAAGGCCACCATAAGAAAGTGAGCTAAAGCAATTTTGTAAGTAAACATTTGCTTAAAGCTACTGCCGTTCAAGTTTGACTGAAAGTAAAGGTTGATCTATTTCTGATAAAAGCGTTTTACATTAGATAACTTTTCTCAATGGATAAATGTAATAACTATAATTTTGTTAAGTTGTTTCCTTAAATTTGATCTCTTTATCTAGGTTGAAGACTTGGATAAAAACCTGGTTACATTTCACATATGCAGAAATACATAAAACTGAAAAGGTTTACAAACTTTCTAGCAACACTGTACATCACGCTGAGAAACTCAAGCAGGTTTAATACAGCGGTTTTCAACATCAGTCCTGAAAGCCCACTACACTGCATATTTTAGTGTTTCCCCCCTCTACCACACCCACTTCAATTAAGAAAAGGTCATTAATTCATTGATTCGTTAAATCAGGTGTGCTGGTAGATGAGGATCACTAAAATATACAAGGCAGTGATCTTCCAGCACTGGGGATAAGAACCACTAGTTTAATATAACGCCTGAATTATGTACTCAATCTGCTGAAAAATTAAGTATGGGACACGGTACAATTATCACACTTGATGGTCACAGCCTGTTCTACATAATTGAATATCCAACACCACACCATAAAATGTAGGATTTTAATTTGGGTTAAACACACAAATTTAAAAGTTTTTAAGGCTCTTCTAAGCAGGTCAATAATATATTGCTTTGTCCTAATTTCCAGTTAGTGAAACTTTTGGGATCTTATTTCAGTCACTTCATTATATACAGCAAATAAACTGAGTTAGATTTAAGAATATATTGCACAGTAGATTAGTTGTCGTTTTAGTTTTCCTATAGTTATCTAGATATACAGGTACAGATACAGTCATATTGCAAACTCCTAACATCAGACCTTTTTATTTTTTAAACAAGACACTTGACTCTCTTGTTGAAGTGTGTATAACCGGGCAGCTCTTCTGCTAAGGTCACTTAAATGACCACATAGGTGACGGTGTTTAGATCAATAGAAAGCATTATATTCTCACTATATACAGCACAGCACAATCCAAAATGACCCTGAACTGTCAATCAAGCAGCAAGAGGTTTGCCTGCTGCATCTGTGTAAGAGCAGTAACAAGCAGTGACAAGCCTGTCCCTTTGTGTGGTAGAATCGCCCATTCATCAGCCCTAACATCAGCCAAAAATCAAACCTTTCAGCTCTCTCCAAGGGGCCTAATTGAAGTCAATTGAAGAGTGAAGAAAGGGGGATGAAAAGGAGCAGAGAGAGCAGGAGCAGGGGAGAGGAGAGAGAATGGCTTCTGAATAAGCTGGGTGAATCTGGGGCAGCCAATTCATCATCAGGGGTACGCAGAGAGCAAAAAAAGATCTATATTCTCTACTGAAGTAACCGAGATGGATCTCTTGCTGTGGCCTGCCACTCCTGCCTCTTCACACCCATGTGCATATGCACTCACACGTCCATAACATTTTGGTGAGGGGAGTCAAATATCTGCCCAGCAGGTGCATTTGGGTTTGTTTGTCTGTTGTAACATCTTGTACAAGTAGATTAACACAATCATCATACTGATCAAACAGCAAACAGTATGACTTCTAAAGAATGCGTAAAAATATAGTGTCCAAAATATACACACATTTATATATATATAATAAAAATGGCATGTCTTTTTGTATTTGCATTAATATGTTTATATGAAAAAAGCAACAAATTGTATAAAAACTACATTAGGGTGAGTGAGTCTGGTAGACTGGTCTAACCTGCAGAGTTTGATCCCAGCCTGCATGTCATGCGCTTCATGAAGGAGAGCGAGCTCTTCTGAAATAAACCTGCTTATTCGGTGCAGGTGGAGGAGATTAAGCGCTGCTACTAAACTCTGCAGAATAGTATCTCGTGTTAGGTGTGTATACGTACTCCTGTGGCTTCTCAGCATAAAACTGCTGCGCGACTTCAACACATTTTGTCTGTATAAAGATTGAATTAAGTCTATTGGAGATGACTAAGGCTGAAAAGCTGAGCGCACTCGAGGCGGGACAGCGCC